>NC_035436.2:177296249-177551249 GCF_002127325.2 Helianthus annuus | reverse complement strand
TATTTCACACTATATATTTATTTTGCCTGACAATTGAGCCATTTGCTATTCTAGGGATTTGCTATTCTAGAGATTTGTAAAATTAAAAGTGGTTTGCATGCAACTTTAATTAGCAAGTCTCGACGGTTGAACCGGTCCGACCTTTGACCCCGTAAGACGACCGGGTTGACCTCCGGTCCGAACAGAAAACATTGGACAGGAGACCCAGGGAAACCTGGGTTGGATCCTTGAGCCAAATGGGTTTTTCCAGTAATTTGTCCGCCGTGCCTACGGACGGGTGGGTTACTGGGTTTTCCCCGGAATTGGTTGTGGACTCGGGTTACTCTCGGAGTACTCCGTTTGTCCAATGGGTGCCCCGAGAGTGCTCGGAATAGATTCTGTTGGCCGGTCAAAAAAAAAAAAACATCCTCTGTGGGTGTTAATAGCAACAAGGTTTGAAAATAAATTATAAATAATCGTTCTTGCAAGAATGATATGTTTCTTCATGTTCTTGTGTGAACATTTTTTTGATTCTTCTTCTATTATTTGATTTGCTTGCAAAGCATTAGATAAAAGTGGTTAATAAAATAAGGGTCTAATTTTGCAAGTGTTCCCTTCAATTATAACCACAAATCCTTGCATCCTTAGTTGTTCTGGAGAGTAGAGACACTTGGTTCTTAAAATTTCATTTTCTATTTGTAGTTCAACAATGCCTTTTTTCTTATAAGACCATCCGTAGTGGTTGCTTAAAGGGGCGTTTTTCATGCTCAATCACGTCCAATCTCGCCCCGTAGCCACTACGCATGGGTGTGTTTGGCATTTTTTTGTTGAGGCGTTTTATAAATCACGCCGGTGGGGGAAGATCTTGTCCAATCACATTTGAGCTTCCATTTTTTGGCCAATAAGATTTTTTAAATGTTTTTTTTATTTTATTTTATTACAAACATAATGCCCCACAATCTCCACATCCCCACCACTACACCCATTTTAGAAAACGCCCCATAATGTCCCATTACTGACTGGGCTGCCACATGGCGCAAAACGCCCAAGGATGGATCTTGCCCACTACGCATGGTCTAAATAAGATATCTGACTCGCCAGTTCTTGTTTCAAACCCAAAATAGTTTTTAATTTATTTAAATTGCATTTGAGACATTACCCAGATGATGATGTTTGAAGCCTGGGTTTACGTACCAAACTTCTGACCATAAGCCACCAATGTATTCTTCTGTGTAGATTTGATTAGCAATTTGATCACTTGCTCTTCTTTCAACTGCTTGTCTTATCAGACTTGTGGCTTCATCCCTTTCTCTGATTTTGCAAAAGTCCATCAAATGACGGGGTTCTCGGCAGTAGTAGCATAACTTTTGAGACAGTTTTGATTGTTTTCTTCTGAATTTCATTTGCAACGCGTGAAGTGTAAATATGTTAGGCATGGGATCTTCTAGTATTTCGGTCTGATACCACGAGGTTGGGTGGGTATGACCAAAAGTGAGGTAAAGATGATTGGTATTATGGTTTGTGATTGAGGAATGGGTAGAAATGTGATAGAACACAATAGTTGTACAAGGAAATATTATGAGTTTCTTGGTGAGTGACCATTGTCGTTGATCATCAAATATATGCATACATACGACAGTTGTTCGGAGCCATTCTTAACCGACACATCCTTTGGGATATGCAGGTTGGATAATAACTGCCATGAACAACCATCATTTAACTAATCTAATCCTACGAATACATAAGTTAAGAATACATAAGTGTGACATATGATAATTACATGATAATAATAATAAACATAAACTAAATCATAGTTTATATTGTCTAATAAGACAACCAACATTGTTGATTATCAGTTAGACATGCATACATACATACCATAGTTGTCAAAGGCCCTCTAGTGGAGGCACAACGCAAGAAAAACATTGGCAAACATCTGACCTAAACTCGCTGGAACTAGACAAAAATAGCGTAAAAAAGCATATGTACGAGTAGATAGAAGATTGGGTGGAAAGAAGAAAAAGTTACGGCAAGATTCCAAGAATTCCAGCGATCTCTGTTCATGATTATGACAATTAGGCGACCTGAACTTGTCGAAAGTACTAAAAAATAGTCAAAAAAAGCATATCTAAATAAATATAACAATGAGGTAGAAAGAAAACGAAGTTAAAAGGCATACTTGGTGTTTTATGAAAAGTGTTAACGAGATTCATTGTTCATAAACAGTAAGCATAAGCTGTTTAATCTACAAGGTGTGAACCTAATGATGTTGAAAATAGCTAAGTGTATGTCCAGATATCGATAATCGATCTTGAACAATGAATATTTCTTGTTATAAATGTGATAACGAGTGTAGAATCCAAGTTAACACACCAAACCAAGCAATACACCCAAAGATATACGATATGATACGATAGAATGCTCTACAATACGATATGATATGATATGATATGATAGGATACTATACTATAGTATACTATACTATACCACAACTATACTACACGTATAGGACTAAATTAGGCCTATACGAGACCTATAGTCTACTCCACTACATCTATACTATATGATACAGTACGATACTTTACCACCGTATACTATACTTCACCTATAATACACCTATAGGCTTATACGAGGCCTATACGAGAGTTATACTATACCTATACTATACAACACTACATCTATAGGCCCATGTGAGACCTATACTACATGTATACTATAGTATACTAGATTATACGTATACTATGCTACACATGTATTATACCTATAGGATGTACTATATCTATACTACACTTATAGGCCTATACGAGACTTATACTACGCGAAAAATTTATAATAATGTTTGCTAAAACACGATTTCATTGAATCTTATTTTAGAATCCAATATATATATATATATATATATATATATATATATATAGAGAGAGAGAGAGAGAGAGAGAGCGGTTAACCTACATTATTACTAATCGTACATTACATACGTGACAATCCTGACCGTAGGATCAACGGATTAAAAGCGTGATTAAATAAAAGTTTAAAAGCCGGTTAAAAGCGTGATTACGGTAACCAAAGGTTAAAATGGTCAATTTCCTATACCTATATACCCGGCTAAATCTCAGTATCTAATCAAAAAACCATATTTGAACACCAAAAAATACGGTGAGTTTCGAGACGATTACGATTGACGGTAAAAGACGAACGACAGCGGTGAACAACAAACGGCCATCGATTTCAGTGAGAATGACGAATACGGCATTAAGAGGTATCGATTAAATCATCTTATAATCATGTTTATTTTGTTATTCAGTCACAACTTTGTAGTTGAACTAATCGGCGGTTTCATTGTATGGTGAACAAGCTAAACGAGAAAGACGGAGCAAGAAAAGAAACGATCCGGTGAAGACGGTGCTAACTAGCGGCATAAATCCAGGTTTGATGTTGATTGAAGTTTCTTCTAAAAAAAATCCGGTTTGGGTAACTAGCGTTATTTGATATGAAGAAGCGAGATTTTTTGTTGATTCATTGATATGTAGTAGCGGGATTATCAGGATTGACATTAGATGATGTTGATTCTTTTTAATGAACTAGTGGTATTATGTTACATTGTGAAATGGGGAATTTTACTAGTTAAAATATGGAATTTTTGATATTGGGGCTTCTGATCTTATTGTGAAATTGGAGCTTTTGAGCTAACAAGCGGCATTAGCATGATTGATATTACATGATTCTTTGAAATGAACTAGCGGTATTAGGTTATATTGTGAAATTGGGTATTTTGTTAGTTTAAATAAGGAATTTTAAATTAGGTTACATTGTGGAATTGGGAATTTTAGTAGTTGAAATATGGAATTTTTGATATTGGGGCTTCTGATCTAATTGTGAAATTGGAGATTTTGAGCTAACAAGCGGCATTAGCATGATTGATATTACATATGTTGATTCTTTGATATGAACTAGCGGTATTAGGTTATATTGTGAAATTGGGGATTTTATTAGTTTAAATAAGGAATTTTGAATTAGGTTACATTGTGAAATTGGGAATTTTACTAGTTAAAATATGGAATTTTTGATATTGGGGCTTCTGATCTAATTATGAAATTGGAGATTTTGAGCTAACAAGCGGCATTAGCATGATTGATATTACATATGTTGATTCTTTGATATGAACTAGAGATTTTGAGCTAACAAGCGGCATTAGCATAATATTTAATTTTTTTTATTGAAATATGAATGTAGGGGTTGCTAATGTTGATGATGATTTTGAGCCACCGATTCAGATTCAGCCGATGATGACAAAGCAACCTTGCAATTTAAAGGTAAATAAAAAGCAAACAAAATTAAGTCTACAAGATGATGATGATGACTTTGAAGTACCGATTAAAGAATTGATAGCCAAAAGGGGTGAAAACACGAAAAAAAGGCCAAATACTCCAACTGACCAAGATGATGATGACTTTGAGCCAGTAAAAAAGAAACCATCGAAAGACGAACATCAGATGGATCCTATAAAGGGGAAACAGAAGATTACCGATGCAGAACCAATTAGGACAGAACCAAGACCGTACTATGATTATCATCATGATGTAATAAGCCTACGGTGTAGTCCTTCAGGTTTCTTGGATACAGTTAAACACTTTACTGAAGCGTAGGTAGCGGATGTGAAGAGCATTGGATTTGGTGATGTCCTTGATATAAAGCTTTATCATATAAGCACACGTTTAGGGTATTGGCTCGTACAAAACTATGACGAGCAATACAGCACACTAAACATAGGAAATCACAAGATAGAAATCACCCGAGATTCAGTACATGACGTGTTTGGTATTCCAAAGGGGAATGTTATAGTACGAGAAAAAAAAGCCTAGGAAAGGAGCTATAGTGGAAAAAAATACTGCTACTCAAGGCGCAGAAACAACCATTGATGAGTTCAAAAACCAGTGGCCAGACACCAACAAAATTACTCATACATTACTTGCAAAAACTATGAAAAAACAAACCAATGGCGGAAGATTATTCAAGTTAAATTTCCTAGCCTACTGGAACACTTTGTTTGTAGAGATAACAAAGTCAACAACTGTTAAACAAAGTTTTCTACTTGTAATTGACAAAGAGGAAGACATTCCAAAGCTGGATTGGTGCTCCTTTGTTTTAGAATCGCTGAAACGAACAAGACAAGGTTGGAAAACGTTTGACTCACAATACAATGGACCAGTTGCGTTTCTAACGGTATGTTATGTAGACATCTTTAAAACTTATGCTAAAATACGCTATTGATAGTACTAATTTGGTTTTTTTCAAAAAACAATATGCAACTTCTATACAGCCATTATTTCAACAAAAGACATAAATTTTTCGATGAAGCTGTCAAAATGCCTGTTATACAGTATGTAACATCTGGTATGATCGACGACGTGGAAGAATATTTATACAACAATGGGCCGCTAAATGTTGAAGATTGTGATGAAGTTGAGAAAGACGAAGAAACAAATGATAATCGCCAGGATCAACAACATGTTACTGCCTCGGGCATCAATGGCGATGATCATCAAAATGAAGAGGCTCCGACAACACCATCCGAAATCGTAAAACAAAACACTTCGACTCTATTCACAGACCTTTTCGCTGACAACATCCCGCTACACGAGGCAGCTGCGGTACAAGAAAACCTCACCGAATTCGATACATTAGATCAGCCTATGGCAGATACAGATGAGTTCATAATACCACCAGTGGATACCACACAGGTCTACAAAAGAAGAAACCTGGCTGGGGAAGATCCGATTGACGAAGGTTACATACCATCAACTACGGATTGGTTTGAGGGCTGGAATCCTAATGAACATATTTCAGATTTGAATTTAGATGAAATGGACATAGGGACACAAACGTAAAAAGAGCTTGACTACTGCAACACTCCTGTTCAACTAACCGGGGTGATCTATGATCATGCTGCGTGGGAAGCCTCAAAAAAAATAAAAAGGTAAACTGGATTTTTGTTTTTGTTACTACGAATAACACATGCTATAATACTTGTTTATGATGTTAGAAAAATAACTACTGTACATCTACATCTAGGAAAATACTTGTTAATTATTAAAAAAAATAATAACGCATGTTATTTTAACAAATTAATAACGCATGGTTTGGGGCTTCTAATTTTGAACACTTGGGGTTTCAAAACATGAAAGTATGCTGCTGCTGGTTTGGGCTGACATAAGTCTGAACTAAGCCCAAAATATATATGACTGGCACAGAAGAGGCCCATTAGCATAAGCCTTGATGCCATAAAAAGTGCAATGGGCTTCTAATGGTATTTACTACCCACTAGTTTAAGCTGTTGGTCCAATTTATTAGGAGTAACAAAATAGCCTGATAATCACGCATGCTATTAAAAAAATGAAAATTAGTTTCTTAGACTGATAATCACGCATGAACTTGATGAAACTCCAATTATGCAGCTGTTGTTGAAAACAATGGACAAGAATATAAATAAATACATTTCTCTGGTTACGGAAATGAATAATCTCGTTAAGGGGGTAAAGGAAAGGTGTTTCTGGGATGTTGAAATTATGGAAAGGTGTAAAAGATGGGATGATGCGGTTAAAAATACAGTTCCGAGAACTGATGAAGTAAGCTCCGAAGGTGATGAGGCGTTTCAAAACAAGGTTGGACAGGGTGGCGAAACAATTAAAGAGTTAAGGGGCGATGGAGATGCAACATTGGAACATGAAAACACAGGAAAAGATAAAGGTATATACGAATTTGTGTTATTTGTTAATATTTACAGGAACTTATGTTTAATAAATAACCAAAACGTTTGTGATTTTATAGGATGTGATGATGTTCATAATATGACATTTGATGATGGGGGTATTTCAGACTCATGCCTGGCAGCCTTACAAACCATCGAACCAGGCGTATACAGGCAGACGACACAAGGTAACAAAAACACGATCATTACAAGCTTGTGATTACAAAAAAATACAGTTTTCTAACTTGTGATTAAAAAAATTAACCTACTCAAACATAAAAACAGTGACACAAGCAGATGTGGTAAACAACATGGACCAACCTGTAAATTTGGCAGAGTGCAGTCAGCATCAAGCACAGAAACAGAATACAGTAACCGAGTCGATGTTAAATGAGCTTGAAAAGATAAATGCTGACGTCTATTGTAAAGAAAAGCCTCCGACCACATCCGCTGATGAAACTGATGAAGTGACAGAAGCAGAAATGCAGTCGGTTGAGACACTTTTAAAATTGGCTCCAATCCTACAAACATCAAGTGAAAGTAATCAAAAGACTCCTATGTCTGCGAACACAAATAAAACGGATGACGAGAGACATACACAACTAGTGAGAACGCGTATCAAAATGTTGAGGGAAAAGAACGAAAAGCGGATGGCAGAATTAGGTGACGCATACAGATCACCTTACTGCAACAGGATAACCAACTTATATGAGCCACTTCTGGACCGTGACCAAACGATCATCTGTTATCTCTTATCTCCGGTCGGAGATATTGGGTAAGATTTTTATCCCTAATAATGAGTTTAAAATTTTCTTCTCTTTTTTAAACTGTTCTTTGTTGGTATTAAAAAAACAGGTCATTGATATACAAGTCTGACAGTGGAGTCGAAACGCTAAAAATCATTTTTGAAACCTTCCACCCATCGCAATACATATCTTATGGTGGAATGGACGCGTTTGTAGATGTGTTAAACTTTGAAGAGAAAAAAAGGGACAAAAAATCATCACCCTACAGGCTGTTCTTGCCAACTACAATATTGGTAAGTTTTTCAAAAATAATCACGCATGGATGAAAATATAATATGTTAATCACGCATGGTTGAAGTTTTATATGTTACACACACATATTGAAGTTAAATGAATACATGTTTAAGGTTACCCACCCATCCTATATTATAATCACGCTTGTTAATGCTTAATGGAGTGATGGATTTTAATGAGAAAAATCACCAAAATTTTTGCAGCAAGACGAAATGTTTGAGCCAAAAATCACAGATAATGATCAATTGAAAGTATTCGCACCAAGCCTAGACGATATATTGTGTAAGTATCAGGTGAAGAAAGTTGACACATTGGATCTCATCTTCATTCCAGTACTACTTTCTGATCATTACTGGTGCCTATGCTTTCACTTGAAAAATGGCGACATCGAGTTAATTGATAACTCTAGGTTTGCCGAATCGTTTACCAAACGCTACCGTGGACGCCCCGAAAAGCTGGTAATTCTAAGTAGCTTTGTATTATTATAATGAATAGGTACTAATATGAATTTTTATCGTGCTTATAGCGAAGAGTTCTAGTACTATACCTAAAAGGCAAAATTGGACAAAAAGAGTGGATAACAAAGTTGGAAAAAGCAAAAATAATTCGAAAGGAAATGGATTGGAGAACTCTTCAAAACGGTTGTGACTGTGGTGTCTTCACTATGAGACATATGGAGACATACAAGGGCAAATCTCCATGGAATGCAGGGTTTGCTACCGAAGATAAAAAAAGATTCAAGATTCACAACTACGGTTTTTGCGGTACCGATATCTTAGTAAGATTGTATTGTCCGACTACAATCTTATAAGGAAAGAGGTATACGACAAAGCTAAGGTATTTAGGAAGAAATCGAGACCCGTAGATGTTTTGCGCGATCTAGATAACAAAATAAAGGACAGATTGGATCAGTTCTTCAACCTTAAAAAGGGGAAACAAAATGATAAGCCGTAGAACTAGTTTCTTGATGTTCTTTGTTCCAAACATCTTTGACATGTTGGATTTTTGATTTTTGATTTTATTTTTAATTCTAATAATTTTTGGTTATAGACAAAAACTAGTGGGACATTTTCATTATTCAACACACAAATTTCATACAAAAAAATAAAACACTTAGATAGACATGATTTCACAACCCAGATGATTGATGATACATAATAACCATCAGAAATAAGTCTCCAGAAACTGGATCTTCGTATCCATAGAGCATCCTAAGACAGTTATTGCATCCGCAAGTTGTTTTAACTGTTTCTCATCCCGCTTGCCAAGATCAACCATAAACATCATAGCCACCTCTTTGACACTTGAATCTGACATACCAGACAACAAATTGAAAATCTCTTCTCTCCTTTTCATGTTCTCTCTGACCCTATAAATGTTAGTTTCCAACAAGTCTTTACAAGACTTGTCTTCAGCTATTTGATCCTCGATCCTCTTTTTGAGATAAGCACGCATACCGGATGACGAAGAAGAACCACATGATGAATTACAAGAATATGCCATATTTTAAGATAATAATTGAACGGTTTTCCAACGATATATAAAAGGAAATTGCAAAGCAAGAGGACAAGCTAAAATTATTAACCATGACAGCTGTTTTTTTTTGGAGTTTTCTTGGTCCAGTACAAGTACATATGTTATGTAACAATAAATCACGCATGATACAAATTATCACGCTTTTATATAAAATCACGCATGTAGTAAGAAATCACGCATGCCCCAATTTATCACGCATGAACTTAAAAATGCCGCATGAATTAAATAATTAGCCAACATTATCAGGATACAACTTGATATATAATATACTTATTACTCGAAATAATGAAACCTACAACTAGACTAGACTGTTAACTCGATATGACTTGTAATTATGTAAAATATTAAATTTTACTTACCAAAATATCTCTCAACTACCAAATTAATTAACAATCTCTATACATATATTATTCACCCCCCTCAACCCCCAATAGACATATGCAAAAAAATATATATCAACTCTCTTCAAACACAACAATGTCGACAGACCCCGCAAGCGAAGCAATCAAGGAGCACTTGAATACCCGCAGGTTAACAGAACTTGCTTCTAATGTTAACTCTTGTAACAGTATTCTGGATGTGCAGGGAAGGCTCTTAGAACAACAAAAAAAAAAACCAGGAAGTGTGGGGAAAGCTGCTGGAAGAACCAAAGTCTTTGTTGAGGGAGAAAGGCATACAACTGATGCATGATCAAGCATCTGCAGATAACTTGGTATACTCATATCTGAAAGATGCAGTGGAGACCGTTGAAGAGAAGATGGAGACATCTAAGAAGGAGGTTGGGAAGATATTGTCACTGAACTAGGTGGTGTGGCTGATTAATACACTATTTTGTTGTTTTTTGGGATGACCTAATGTGTTGTTGGTTTTTTGAACAATGGTAGTTTTATGTGTACTGAACTCGTATGTGGGTATATTTTGGTAAATCATCCATCCATAGCTTATTTATCACATGATTTCACACTTTTTGAATGTTGTTTTAACAATATTGATATGAAAAAGTTCATGTTAATTATTATCACGTATGTGCTTTTTTTAATGACGCTAGTTATGATGATGAGAATCAGGGTTTGGGTATGTTTTGGGTGGCGATCGCTGTGAACAAGGGTTAAAACATGTTATCTGAAAAAAATGGTAAAAGATAGGGGTTTATTGGTCACTTGATATCTCCATTAGTTGTGTATAGTTATGATTAATCACAAAAAAGGGTAAAAAGGAATCAATTGAGATATTTAATCACGCATATCATGGTAAAAAATGATGTGAATGTCATAGATTACATAAAGTTCTGTCTTAACAAAATCATGAAATATGGAATGTTTAGGTTGTTCAAAAATTACTCGTCTTCGCATTCAAAATCACTATCTTCCTCATACTCCTCTTCGTCACCAGTTTCAACCTCCTCGTCCTCGTCCTCTTCGTCAACTAAACCAGGATCCTTCTCTAACTGAATTGCTCTTCTTTTCCTCCCCTCCTTATTGGCATCCTTATCAGCAGCAGCAGCAGTAGCTTTACCCTTTAACACCTTGCAGGTTCGAATGTCACGACCTTTGATATTGCAAACACTGTATGTCCGACTTCTCTTGCCTTTTAGACTAATAATTTTCTCTTTTTTTGATTAAATCCGCTTATGTGAACCGCGTCCTTTGTTTCTAATACCGGTTGGCACACGGACTGTAGGTGGAGCGTCAGTGTTTGGTTTCTCGTAACCAATTAACCTTGAATATCTATCAAACTTAGGGTCGATGGGCTTGGTTATGCGAAGTTCATCAACCATTTCTTTCATCTCCCTCATCCGATCCCTGACTATACGTAGATGATCGAAATCTTTCATCAGGTTACCAATAAGATACTCCCCGGTCTGCATAATCTCATACGCAACCTCTTTGGCCTTTTTATGCGCATCATTATCGTCAACAGTAATATCAAATGTATTATTAAGATCATTCGGTACCACGTCTTTAGTCCATCTTCTCATAACATACTTGTTGGGAATTTCCTTCACTTTGAACATCTTGAACACAAAATATATATGTTTGCACAACAATCCATATTGTTCAAACCTGCGACAAGTGCATGATGCAATTACATCCTCCCCCTTCTTGAAACAAACCTAAACAAAAAAATAAAAAAAATAAAATAAAAAAGGACACATGGTTAAGCAATAAACGCATATTAGCTGGTGTAGATATTATTACCTCTAATAAACCGTACCCGTGAGCTTTCCAATCCTTCATACTTATCTTCAAAAAAGGTTCCTCAATTTTAGTCTCCATAGGAAGGCACTCGGACAGTGTTCCTTGTAACTCTGCCTGTTGATCAGCAAAAATTGACCTGGTGTAAATTTTCATAGCATCATCCTCTAGAGTAGATTCAGAAAAGTTATCTCGGATTGTATTTCTAGATATATGGTCATTCTTCCGATGGTTGAATCTTTGAATGTCCATTGCACCATCAAAATGGTTAAAGAACTCAACAAGGGTAAGTTGAGAATTCGCCACTTGACAGAAAAAATGGTTTTCGCTCTCTGATCTAGAAGTGGTCCGCATAAGCCCAGACATAGGCTCATGACGATCGAACGCTGGGATCCACGAAGATCTCATGCCAAACATATCATCAATCCACTTATTCTCAGTTAGACCGAATTCAATCTTTATCAGCTTCCAGTCTCTCTCAAACGTTTCTGGCGCAATCGAATCTGTCCATACAATGTCACACATACGTCTCTTAAACTCTTCGTTATTGCACAGCTCATGTCCGACCTATGTAAACAAAGAATTGGAACTTATTGAACAAGGGCAATGAAAAAAATGAGTAATGAACATAATAACGCATGATGAATTTTTTTTACTCTGGGCAAAAAAAAAAAATATGAAATCAATATAATTATTACGCCAGTTCTAATAATAATCACGCAGATTGTATTTGAAACTAACCTTATCAGCAAGTTTCTTCATTATGTGCCACATACATAATCTGTGCCTACTCTTATCGAACATTGCTTCGATAGCTTGTTTCATCGCGGGATCCTGATCAGTGACAACCACCTTCGGCTGCTTACCAAATGAGTTGAAAAATGATTGTAAAAGCCACTTGTATGATTCAATGCTTTCGGATGCTAGCAACCCGGCTCCAAGCGTCACATTCCGACAGTGATTATCAATACCAGTAAAAGGTACAAAAACCATTTTATACCTTCAAAATGTGGATTGAAAAATGAATAAAAAAAACAAGAAGATTATAAAAAAAAAATAACAGGAATAACATTGAAGTGATGACTAACTTATTGGTTTTAAATGTAGCATCAAACGATATGACATCTCCAAACTCAGCATAGTTACGTTTGCACAACCCATCAGCCCAAAACAGGCCAGTTAATCGTTTGTTTTCATCGACCGAATGAAAGAATGAATAATCAACCATAAACTGCTTTTTATCGGTCAACCTATTGATAACCATATCTGCATCATACTCGCCGATGTAGCTATGTATCCTAGCTCTAAAATTCTTGCAATCGTCTTTAGTTGCGCCTACATTTTCAAACCCTCTGTATCTTTGTCTCATTATATTAAATGCTTTCACTGGCCCAAGATTCAATGTACCAAGCTCCCATATCATCTCTTCTTGTGTCTCTGAAAGATGTCTATAAGCTGGTAATAAATGCATATCTTTGGGGCACACGAATGAATGATTATACGACTGAACAAACTTATCAACCTTATACAACACCCCATCCGTCAAACAAAGCTTAATTTGAGCTTTACAGCCGGTTCGAATAGTCGGTCTGTTCCTACGTTTATATGGCTTAGACAACTTCGAATAAGGATCATCAAATTCCTGTGGTTTATGCCCCTCCTTTGAACACACAAAATATTTAGACTTGATAATACCACCAACATGATGTTCACCTCCTTTTCGAGCGGAGAACCCTGCCTTCTTGGCATATGTCTGATAAAAAACATATGCTTGCTCTATGGAAGAGAATTCCATTCCAATAACAGGAACACATGATGAAGCTACCTCTGGGATATACAATCTTTCATCTACACATTTTAAAAATGACAACAAAAAAAATTATAAGGATACAGGGAAAGAACAAAAATCACGCAAATTGAAATAAAAAAATAACAAAGTTACATGGAAAAAAAGGCATCAAATACAAATAACGCATCCAACATAATAACGCTTCAAAAATCTAATACCCCACAAACAAAAAAAATCCAGTAAAGTATACTTCTCTTGAATTCAAACAAACAGGCGTGATTAAAAATACATTTAAGAAAACTAATAATTGTCAAAATGATGCAGATCAAAAACAACACATCATACAACGATAATCTGGTTGAACAGCTGAAAATTGAAACCATTTAATTTACAACTTACTATTCTGATCGTCTAAAAGAACGTTGTTGTCTGATGTCGGATTCCTATATGTCGGATTCCGATTTTGCTCTGCATTATCATGACCGGTATCGACCTCAGCATCTTAAAATTCGATATCATCTATGTTTCGAGCATTACTACTCTGTGGATCCATTACAAATAATAAGTGATGAAACCCTACTCGCCCACCAATAACCGCTAATTTGATAATTTGAAAAATGGAAATTAATCGAAACTGATACGGATCGTAATTACCGGGATGCTGGGGCGAACTCGCGTAATTTCCTTGTTCTTAGTAAATGTCTGAAATACCCTGTGTCAAGAATGAAAAATGTCTAATTTGCCCTTAATGATTAAATCTTAATTGCGATATAATCAAACAGACCTGACGGCCAGCATATTAGCGTACGTGTAGTATGATTAACACTTTTGTACATTACACTTTCTCTCTCTCTCTCTCTCTCTATATCTTCCTATTATAATAAATCAAAGTTCTAAAATCCCATGTGTCACTCCCACAGCCCTCCTCCCTTCTCTCTTTCCTACTTGTCACTCTCACATTCATTTTGTCCACATGTTAATTTCTGAGGTTTTTCTTTTTTTTTTATTAAATCTAAAGTCAAATAGATGAACTCTCTCTTCCTGCTCGTATGTTGAACACACTCATTTAAACATCCTGCAGACCAGAACCTGCAAACAAAAAGTTAAACATGAAAGAGGTAATCAAATTTCAAAATTCAAAATTCAAATGGATTTCAAACACCCGCCTCTAAATTCCCCCTTTCATTCTCAAATGACAAAAACCCTAAATCAGATTTCAAAATACAAATCTATTTCTTTCATGGTTCTCTTTCATCGCCATATCTTTTCCTGCTCCAGTCTCAAATCGCTACATATGTTGCTTAAGAATTCCTTCACAATTTAGGGTTTCTCCATGTGCGATTACATCCTCTTCTTCTTTGCTATGATCCAGGATGAAACCCTAGATTCTCTGCTCCTCCATCGACACTCCATCTCTTGCGATTCTTTGCTCCTCCACCTGTGAGTTTTCATGGCGATTATAGGATGGCAAAGCTTCATACCACGCTATCAAGAGGGAATCTGAGGTTAGTTTTTGTTTTCAATCACAATACCACGATACATGGCTTCAAAGAATAACAAGTAAAGTGGGTTGAAATGGCTAAAATTAACATAAAAAAATTATTGCGGTTTTGACGATGGTAAATGTTAATGTAGTTACCAGCGGCGGAAACCCACTATTGTCGCCGATGACAATTAGATTATTTGTTTTGAGATTAAGAGTTGTTAGATGTTTTGTTACAATTGGATTATGTGTTTGAGGTTAAGAGAGTTTGTAGTTGTTAGATGTTTAAATTAGGTTTAATTTTGGTTGAGATAATGATTGCGGGCTGTACAGTTAAAAACTCAAAAGATTCACCAACAAAAAATGCCAATATTTAACAAATCATTATGGCCATTATGTGCAGGCTATGTTAAACCTGATGGATTTTTTGTTTTGAAAGACCGATAATTGACTATATATGTCATAGGGGTTAGTTATTGCATCTTTAGTGGTAATATTATTTATATATGTGATGATGTTTATTAGATGCTTGGGGAATTGGGAGCTTTAGGTTTGGATATTGAGGTTTATGGCTAAATTAAATACGTGAAATAGTGAGTGTTTGCACCTACTTTAGAAAGGCATTTCAGGCATTGAGAGCTTTAGGGTTGAATGTTGAGGAAAATAAGAGCTTTAGGGTTGAATGTTGAGATATGATTTGATGCAGGGGTGTTGATGCAGCTGTTAAATGACAACCGAAACGACCTCATCCACCTATTTTGAATTGTGACCACTGACTACACTTCACATACACACCCACTCTTAGCTTCATTAAATGCTCACAAATGTGAATGATTATTGTGAGCAACAATTACTAGGAATTCAAGGGCGGCCACGTGATTGTTTGTTAATGGGTCAAATGTAATAAAGGTTGTTACAAAGGATGTAGGTTCGTCCGTTAAACTGGTAAATAAGTTGGGAGTCGTCTAAAATGTGCTCGCTCAAATTTCTAAAAGGTAAGAATTCTTAATTAGTACTAATCATTATATTAACGAAGAGGCATAGTTTAAGGGAAAATGTGAAAACGTTGTATACACGCGTCAATTGTTGCTCATCTTACCTCAGCTGGCATACATGCGACAACTATTACTTATTTAACCTGAGCTGACCCTTGGATAAACAACGGACGTCCAGGATTTTCAACCACCGTAGTAATTTAATTTTATATAATTTCAATTATCGTTATATGACTTTTTGGGGCTATGATTGATATATTGAATTTTACAAATCCTAACATGATTCTTTGTACCTTTGACAATGGAGTCACCAATCAGACACATTAAGAAGGCTTATATGCTTTGTTTCATTATGGTTTTAACTCATGCAAATTGATGCACCGGTAAAAGGCCTTGGGTTTAATTTTTGTGATTTTATTTGATGTACAAATAGACCATTAATCCATAAATTCAATGAAACTTCATTAAAAGTAAAAATGCTTTCTGATTAAACAACTTTTCCAGATCATTTTTTAAAATTTAGCTTTTGTCCGGTGGTACTTGTGGAACAACGATGCTGCTTTTACTAGCAACATTGTGTTCATGGTTGGTGATAAAGTGGTAACTGGTGATGAAGTGAAGCTGACGGGACTGATCTGAATATTCTCATACTCTGTATGTTTGCAATTTTGTCTTGAATTGTATTATCTTTTTCTTTGATCTGATCTCTGATGAAGTATGAGGTGATCAGGTAAGGTATCCTGATCGGATAACATTGCTTAGTGGAAATTATGAGATTTTTCAGATGACGCAAGTATGCTACTATAAATGATTAATGATTATTAATATATTTGTTTTTTTAAGCCTACCGCTATTCCATATGCTAGGTATATGGATTCTATGATGAGCACCAGAGGAAATGCGGTTCTGGTTAATGTTTATAGAGATTACACATATATTTGATTACCCAAGGTTTGATAATTTTTCCAGGTGCTTCTCCTTATAATTGATGCCTTAACTGTAATATTATTATTGATCAACAAATAAAAAATTGATAATAACTATAGTACCAACACCTCTTCTTTAAGTGGACACTTTGAATGTTGGCTTAAGACTATTGTTTGCTTTTCTTATTCTCGAAATCCTTTTATATGTTATGCATAAATCAGTTGAAAATAGCCTCTTTTTGCTGGGAACACAATGGTTAAAGTGTTGAATTGCTCTTTTGCAATTTCAGTTAATAGTTTTACTTTGTAACATAAGATTTACAATTGTAATATTAAGAAAGAATAGCATGAGCTTTGCTTAATGTCTAAAATTCAATTTATTGATCATGTTTTTTATTTGTCATTGACTAATGCCTTTTCTTTCCTTATAAAAACTTACAGATGGAAAAGGTGAAAACACGGGAAAGTTCAATACTACTAAGACAATGTCTCAGGTATTAGCTACTATGCTTGAGATGGTAATTGGTCTTGCTAGCTTTAGAAAAAAGGTCAAATGTAGTTATATTTATTTTCAAACTGATAAAAAAAAAGCATAAAAGAAAACATGGTTTGATGGGCTAACCAGAATTGGGAAAGTAATGAGGTAAGGTTTGTGGGACAAGTTAGAGTCAATTTATTGATTTAGACTATGGGGTGGGTATGGGTGGGGGTTGGGGCGTGGGTTGGGTTGGGTACAACCGCCCACGTCACCACCCTGGGTGGGCTTGGGTTTCGGCGTGGCCCCTTGGGCGGGGGTTTCAGCCCGGGCGTTGGGCGGGGCTACGAACATGACATGGTGGAACCTCATTGGCCAAGAGCACTAGCCCTTTGAAATTGACTTTTTTTCCACGCCACCCCAGCTACACTCCACCATACCCCTTTGAAATTGGCTTTTGGTCTTGGGTGCCCCATACTCCACGTGTCGCACCATGCCCCCAACCCACGCCCCACCATACCCCATGGTCTTAGAAGATGTGGAAAAATATAGACAACATATGGCATAAATGGTAATGATGAATTTGCTAGGGGCTATGATCATATGATAGGAGAAAATGTTGGGTGTAATAAGCTTGACAAGATAAAATACACAGTGTTATGTCGATATCAAGTATGTGTTTAGAAAGTTGGCCATAATGCATTTTCTATGAATAATAACTCTCTTAATAGGTTGTAAAAGCGTCATTACAATAAGACGTGTTCTTTTGTTAGAACCCGTGTGTTATCATTTTTAATTGTATTGAGTTATTAAGTGACAAAAGATTAATCTCACAAAATTGCATTAAGTGACAAAAGATTAACCTCGCAAAGTTGTTAATTTTCCTTTTATCCATTTATCTCATGTAACCATTATGTTATCTAATAGTTTATTGGTTGAATCAGAGCGTTGTATATTTGTTGACGGGATTAGCTTAGTAAGAGAGGTCTTTGTGGTATACACCCATATTTGTCCTTGCTAGCAAGATCTCATATTAAGGTAAACTGTTTTTCTATTATCTTTATAAGATTTGTTGCAAGGTAAATTGTTTTTCTATTATCTTTATAAGATTTGTTGTGTTGATAGACCTAAAGTGTATACTCCTTTATTTGACTACATGATATGCATTCATCAAGTTTTATTGCCCAAGTCCTACTCTATAGAGAAATCTTCAAGTAGCACAAATAATATTTATAACAAGGATAAGATAATTTCATCAAAATTTATATATATATGATTTGTTTTATAACTCGACGATTTGACTAATATGGTATTGATGTTTGTTCATATTGCATGCAATATGGAATATTTAGTTCTATGATCAGAGGAAGCAAATCAAAACATGAGCTGGAAACTAAACCCGAGTCCAGAAGGGAGAGTTTTGAAGAACCGTCAACATTTTCAGTGGTCAAGTTTCCATCAAAGAATGAAGAATGAAACCCAACATGAGATCAAATGTGCATTGGTGCTTAAGGCTTAAAAGGTCCACTATAAATATGATTTTGGTTGAGGTGACCCTATCAATGGCTTTTGTAGTTATTAATAACTAATTGTAAACATTCAATAATTAATCTCTTAAATTGATTAATATACTTTATCCTCACACATCGTACATTTTATATATAAAGATTTACACTTTTTTATAAAATTTAAATTGTAAAGTCCGTAAAGTTCACAGGTAATAATCTAGGTTTATAAAACCTAAAGTCAAATCATATAAAAAAATTTCTTTTGTAAATATTTTTTTTAACACAACCCATAACCCGTGAAGCTCACGGGTATATAACCTAGTATATATATATATATATATTTATATATATAGGGTCAGGATCATTTCAGAACCATAAATATTTACAGAACTCGCAGAACTCCTAATAAACAATCTTTTAGTTTCTGCATTTTTATGTTTAGGATAATTTTATCATTTATTATGTGTATTTTTATGATTACATACATGTTAAGAGTAATTTTATCATTTTGTATATGTAATTTTATAATTACACATATGTAAACTAGTTTTTTTACATATATGTAACTAGTTACGACACATATATATAATTTTGGAAATTAAACATATGTAAACTACTTTTAAAAAGTATGTAATCAAAGAAATACATATAATAGATGATAAAAATATCCTAAATACAAAAACTTATATATAAAATGATTGTTTATTAGGAGTTCTGAAAGTTCTGTAGTTATTTAGAGTTCTGAAATGAACTCAACCCATATATATATATAAAGGATTAGGTTCATTTGTGAACAACATCTTCATAGTGAACTGCATGAACTAATAAGGACTATTGATTTCTTTTTTAGTTGTTAGGAGTATGATTGTAATTTTATAATAATTTAGTTTTGAATCTTTATTTTAATAATGGTTTTTCAGTTATAGAATCCTTTTTTTTTTGTGATTATCATCAACAATATCTTTTAATCTTTTACAAAAATCATCATTTGAACTTACGTAACTTACAAAATCAAAAAACCCAAAATTCATTCACACACTTCTTCCATAATACCCAGAATTTCGTAATACCTATAATTCATTCGATTATCGCCGGCAGTTCTATTGTCGCCGGTAGTTGCACTGGGTATCATAGTTGGATCCGGCGACTCTTAATCATTAACAACTTGGATTCCGGCGAACATTAATCGGAAAAGGTTGTTGATTTTGTTTAACCCTGGTGTGTATCGATATTTCGGACTATTTTAATGAGTTTGATTGATTTGCAGTTGTTTTGATGTGTTACATACACATTTCAGTCTGATCGAAACATATTTCAATTTTTTTTTTGTTTTTCGAACTATAAAAAAATTATCTGAATCTAAGTTCAAAGTCTGAGCTGTTGTTGTTGTTCAAATTGGATCTGAGTTGATTGGATTTGATATTCGTGTTGATCTGGTGATTTAGATAGAATTAGCGACTTGCAGCTTGTTGTAGTTATAAGATCTGAATGAGTGTTGAGAGATATTAGAATGTGATCGTGAATCACAAAATTGATAGAAAAGATAAAAAAAAATTGCAGGAGTTGCAGGTCATGAGTCGATAGATTAAAGAAGAAGAAGTTGACTTTTTATGACAGTTAGTTTGTGTTGAGAAAGAGGTCAAGTGGTTTTGAGATAAATGTCAGCTAAAAACTTATGTGTATATGCATAGGTGTTTAGTGAAATTTTTTCTTAAAGTTTGTGGTTTTATGTTTTCCCCGAGTGATACACAAATGTACAGATCATGTATGTTTTAGTTGTTTTTATGTATATTCGATATACGGATGCGTAGAATGCATTTTACTTTTAGTTTATCCTTCACTGTTTTGTGTGTATATTTAATTTTTTGAGTACTATAAATGTTTAGAATCGGTTGCTAGTAATGTATACGAAAGTCCCAATGGGAATAGGTATTGGACACCAACTATACCACCCGGTTTCAAACCATTTATCAGAGCAAGATTTAGTACAAAATACCTTAATATGCAACACACACAATACTTCGATAAATAAAGAAAATATAAAACATTAATCAACGTCTAAAGCCTTTTACACAAAGTTCACAGCGAAATTTCAAAAACCAACCACTTTGGCTACCAAACAAAAGTCTATGTACACATTTATGCTCTGCCATGCAGTCAACAAAACAAAAGTCTTTTTTCGTCTTGTCAAATGCAGCCACTTAGGCCATTATTCGATCACGGTGCTTGTTTGCCTTTGAAAAAACCAACTTCACAACATATTTTTTCTGTAACCGTGTCAAACACGCCTTCTAAATCCTTCTGAACTTTTCCAAACGTTCAACATCGTCATATTCAGTGTTACATAACAAATCGTCAGCCTGCATCAAAGGTACCACAAAACAGGCGTACTAGTCACTTTTAGCTTGTCAAATGCAGCCACTTAAATGGTTAGTGTCTAGTTATGTTAGTTAGGAACTTAAATAAGTTATTAGTGTGTTATGAAATATAACGGGTGTTAGGGTGTTCGGGGACCCTAACTAGCTCAGAAAAGGAAAAACAATGTCATTGACAATATTTTTATGTTCCGGGTAAAGTCCGGTTGTTCAGTTGGATATTACTCCGTTAAAGTGCTAATTAAGCATTTAGAGTGTCTTTAATATTATTTTTCGTGCCACAATGAATTCCTGACACTTTGGAAAGTGTCTTATTATTTTCCCATGTTTTCGCACTTTACTAGTTAAATTAAATGCTGAATTTTGTAATAAAGTGCAGAATTTTGTATTTAGAACATGTTTTAGGCACATCCGGTCACTATAACTATCACCTAGTGACGCAGTTTTACAATCCTCACCTCCCTACACTCCCTACTAGTGTAGTAATCTATTCCCGGCTCATACTGGCCTCAGAGACAGTGTCTGTCTAGTGCTGGCTATGTCAGCATGTTACTGGGTTATCCGTTCATTGTGCTAACTATGCTTTTGTGCATTAAGTTTGTCACTATAGATCTGTGCAAATAATGGAGTGACAGTAATAAAGTATGATGCATGTATATGTATGTATCAGAAATCAGTAAGTAATTTATTCGTAATTGTAATCAAGCACAGTAATTAAGCACTAATTAAATATAAATCAATTGTACGGATACCTGTAATTTTTAAGGTTGTCACATTAATCCTGGCCTGAAGGAGGGAAACCACAACTGAATTTTTGAGGCCATCCCTAAAAGAGACCATTTCCTGCTCGTGATCGGCTTGGACGGTAGCTAGCATGATCTCAGCATCTAAGGCCACCTTCTTCAGCTTGTTTTCATAGTGCTGGGTCTTGGCTTCGGTAATCTTCCCCTGGTCCATGATGGTGATCTCAGCCTTCTTCAGTTTGGCCACCAGAACCTTGACTGCTTTGCAGGCCTCGGTGTGAAGGACCACCAAACGATCCAGACCCTACAAAGCAAAATATAGGTATCACTAAAAACATTCTAACCAGGATACAGGTTCAGTATATGTGTGTAGGATACAGGATACAAGATCTGGATATTTACCTTATTAAGGAATGAGTTCATGGGCTCGATGGATTCCATGAAGCCAAGGTCATTATATGAGAAACCTTCGGGAGCAGCAGCAGGGGTGTCAGAACCTTTTCTCTTCATAGAAGGTGAAGCCCGGGACCTTGTCTGTGGGGTAGGCTTGGGAGCAGCAGAAGGCTTGGAGCTGGTAGCGACAGATGGTTCTTTCTTCACCAGGACAGGCTTGGAGTAGTTGTCAAGCTCCTCAATATCAAAGACAACAGGGACCTTGGCAGAATCTACACGAAAGGGAGTAATTTCGATTTTATCATACTATATCCTAATTAACCAAACTTGTATAGGAACATTTAGAACAGATATCCTTACCAGACATGTTGGAACTGGATTGCTGGCTGGAACTTGGTTGGTTGGAAAAAAAGCTTCTTTCAATCTCCGGTAATCCGTAAATAGCCTTGATCCTTGCTTCTGATTCTGGAGTTGGAGGAGCTGATTTCCTGAAATCCGCTGCACAAAAAACAAGGATATAAGTTCAGGATGCTAAAGCAGGATATTTTGGGGATATTCCTAAAATCCTAAATCCTACCCTTAGTCAACCACTCCATCGGAAAACTACCACCATTGGGGATGGAGTCCCTCTTAACGAAGAAGAACTAACAAAAACCGGCTAGACCCGTGTGATCTTAAGAGATAGACTAAGGGTAAATCTTCGACGCTGAGGTCAGGGATATGATTAGTCTTGATACGATCAAGCACGAGCAAGACCCTCCACACCATAGGCATGGTTTGGGAGAAATAAGACCAGTGACGCGAAAAAATTCCATGATGACGTCCGAAAATGGAAACCTAAGACTTAGGGTAAAAGGGAATGCCAAAAAACAGAGCCACTCGGAAGACGATACATCCGATCGGAGACACCGATCGATTGGCCGGAAAATGGCACCATCCGGAAAAGCACTGGAAGATCGAAGGGCGGCTATATCGACGTTGTCAAAGGTGCAAACCTCCTTCTCTAGATTTTGGAGCAGGTTTTGGGCAGCAAAAGTCGGTGCGAAATCACCAGTGCTAGATCTTGTTCGTTTCGCCATAAAGATTGGTGAAGAAGATGAGAGACAAAGGAAAAAATCCGAAGGAGAGAGAGAAAGAGTAATGCTTGAAATCTCCGGTGCAATTTGTAAAAAGAAAGAAATGAAGAGGAGATATAGGAAAGGTCTAGATAGCATTGAGTGAAAATCGCCTTGGAAGTTGCACCAAGTCACATCATATCTTCATCACATTGAAAATCGTGAACAATTAAAAATATATCCGTTGGATTCGAGATATCTAACAGTTATAGTTATATTTTTGGGACAATTGTTATGGGTGGAATTTTGAACCCATATCCTGATAGTATATCTTGATTTTATGTTTCTAATATGTGATCAGGATACCGAACCAGGATATTGGTAACATCCTGCAGAAGCAACTTGCTCGTTACTAACAGTTTGCTTGTATACTTTAGCTACAAGAGACCAACGTTCACAGAGACCAAGTCTTCCTGAAGAATCGCCCAAATTGGTTGAAAGGAGAACGTTGATGCCGGAAGAAGAGGTCTACAACGGTCACAAGGGAATATTCTCAATATCCTGGATTTATAGGATAGTTAGTTAGATTGTAAAAACTATTTAAAGGGGTGCCGGATCACTAGAGAAACACACACAATCTCGTACAAACACTGTTTATTTGCTATTTTCGCAATCACTCACTCATTCACTCACATTTCACAATCATTGTAACACTTAGATCTAATCCGAGCATTATCCTGAAGCTGTATCCTGATTTTTCAATCAATAAGAAGAACAAGACAGCTGGCAGTTGTCAGCTCTCGAGGTTTTGTGCCGGTGATCTAGATTGATCAAGGGTTTTCCTCGTACATCTCGTGTCAATTTTTACTTTTATTGTTCATTACTTGTCAGTTTATATAGATCGATATCCTTGAACTATATCTTGAAACTGTTTTCATTTTTAATCAAGTTTACACATTTTTGCAAATCACAATAGCACGCTACCTCACAAACTAAATTTGATCACTTAATTGATTCGTTAATTTTTGACCAAAACAGTTAATTTTTGACCAAAACAATGATCATAGTAAATAACGAGTTTTTTAAAGATATATCTTTTTTATTAATTATTATATAAGATTACATTTATGAAGAAAAAAAACAAAATAAAATGTTACAATAATAAATAGTAAATCAATGTTCATTTTTAAAATATAAATCTTGATGAATATTTGCTTTAACATATTAAATTATGATTTATTCAACAGGTGCAATATACGATTTTTTAAAGATATAACGTTTTTTATATTTAGTATATTAAATTATATTTATGCAACCTGTATAATACACGTGGTTCTAACCTAGTATTCAAATATAGATGAAACTAAAATTATATAAAAATGTGTATTTTCATTTATATAAATTATTATATATTGTTGTATTATATATAATCTTATATGTGAAAAACCCATAAAACAAAAAAGTAATAACTTTTAACTTTAAATAAAACTAGAATTACAACCCGCCGCAATGCGGCGGGGATCCTTTAGTTATAACTAACTCGATTTAGTACGCGTACGTTATGTTGAACCTATCAAACGGGAAAAAAATAGACGATGTAAAAACGTTTACCCACACACGCACGCACGTTGCGTCATGTTAACTCGCAAAATTTAAAACGAAACGTAAAAACGTTAAACCAAAGACGCATGTTGCGATGTGTTAAGTCACAAAATTTAGAACGAAGCATAAAGCGAAAATTTTGCGGAAAATAAAAACTATAAAGGACCAAAGTTGAAAATAAAAAAAGTTGTGAGGATAGATTAAAAAGTTTTGTGTTAAAGTAAAAAAACAAATAGTTTTGGGTTAAAAGTGATTTATGAAATACTTTTGGGTGAAAAGTAAAAAATCAATTTAAAAAAAAAAAACCAAAGCCAAGGTTACAAAAACCATATGCATAACCATTTTTTCTTTGAAAAACCCTCAAAGCCAAGATTACAACACATAAGTAAAAAAAAAAAAACAAAATGATTAAATTGCAAAAGATGGAAACTTTTGAATAGAAGTAAAAAATCAAATTAATCAAAGTGGTTAAATTGTATAAGATGGAAACTTTTGAATTAGAAGTGAAAAATCAAATTAATCAAAAGGGGTTAAATTACCAAAAATTGAAACTTTAAACTTAAATTGTCAAATATTAAAACTTTAGGGTTAAAAAGGAAACAAATACTAAAACTTTAAACTTAAATTGTCAAAGATTAAAACTTTAGGGTTAAAAAGGAAAATTTCAAAATTTTTTTTAAAAACACCTTAAACCAATGTTACAACTCATATATGCATAAACATGTTGGTTCTTTATAATGTTTAAATAGAAAAAGAAAATAAACAATTTATCCGATATATATGTTAACGGGTGCGGGCGGATATAAAGCTTTTGTTTATTAAAGTGTATAAAATCGAAAAATGAAAAAAAAAAAAAAAAAAAAAAAAAAAAAAACAGATTGACCGATATAGATGGTAACCGCGGGCGCGGCGGATATAAAGCTTTTCAAAAGCCGTTCTACTAAATTGTTTATATTGTGGTTTGGTTTATGGATATCCTCGGAATTAAGGCTGATCAGATGGATGTTGAAGAAATTGGTCACAAGTCTAATTCAACATTGAACAACTTGACCTCTTCCATTGAAGAGATTAGAAATAAAAAGGTTCGTATAACCAGTTTAAACTATTTTTTTGCAATTTTATTTATAGCCATGCAGTTCGTTAATTAGCAATTCAAGTTTTTTATGGCACAATATTCTCATTAACGCATGACATGATTAACATAACTACATTCCTACGTCAATTTAACCTTTTGTGATGTTTTTGGAAAGATATAAATCTAGCTAGTTTTTATCATTTTATGTCACGTAGTGATTCTTGAAGTACTCTTGTGTGGCGGCTTATATGTGTTATAAGTTAAGTCTTTTATTAATCCGACTTTACAACGATTTTAAAAGACGCTAATCTAACTACTTAAGTAATCTTTATTGATTACAAAGAGAACTACAGTGAGCTTTTTACAAGGTAATTTTAAAACTTCAGAGGCTGCTTGAACTGTCCAACATAATCCGGACGATACCTTTACGAAAAATCTTGTAATTTTGGAATTTTATTTTCCTTTCAGAAAGCATTGATCTCAACAGTAGATTCAGTTAGGAGGCTTATGAGAGAAGTGGAATATCAAGAGAAAGTTGCAGAGAAAGCAACAAAGGAAGCTGCTTTGAGTAGTTTAGATACTCTAGTAAAGATGGATAAACGTAATCAGGCCCTTGTACAAGCAAAAGAAACAAAAAACATGGTTGCAAATTCCGTTCTTCATAACAATGTTTTTCATGGTTACTTTGTGTCAGATTTACATACTCTTTTGCTATCTGCAGCTTGTTACAAAAGTGAATGCAGAAAAGAATGTTTTAGCTATCAAAATGGAGTTGATTCATCGTCGCGTGACAAATATGTTAGACGTTGGAGATAGATCTCTTGATGCTCTTAGTGAGGTGGTTCTTTAGTTTGTTGATATTTTCTTATTAAAACTTGCATTTATGTGTAACTAAAAAATTTTAAAAAAGATGATGTCATATATAACTTAAAATTTTATAATATCTATGTAACTAATTTGATAAAATGAAACTACTGTATCTTGATTAGTAGTGTTAACAAACTATGAAGCATGGAATAAACAAAATATGGAAGATGTGGTATCAGTTAATCATTGAATGAAATTTTGGAAGTATATAAAAATTTGAAACATGGTGCAAGCACCCAATCCGGTTGCACAGTTCAACTGGTATGACTAGTAACCGATCGGTTCAAAGGGAGACAATTCATATAGATTCAACCAGACTAGATACGTTAAACAGGTCCGGCAGGTTATGGGAACAATGCATTACTGGCTGCTAATCATTTTCAAATTTGTTTAGATGGATAAAGCCCTCAAACAGAGATTGACTTCAGCTATAAGCAGAAAGGAGCTTGCAAACTGGAAAAAGCAAAAAAATGAATCAACACTTGCAAATTACCAAGAACACGAGATAGAAAAGGTGGTAGAAGAATTTAACAGACTCAATCAAGAAACACTGGAGAATTCCAAAGTTGTAACTTTATATAATATACCAATGATGTACTTGTGTTACAACTTTCATCATAAGAAGAATATTAATTGATTATTTTTCTTATTTTTTTTTCTTGTTGCAGGTGCAGGAGCTACTTAAAGATCTCGAGCATCTGACCGATACATTAAAGTAAGTTATAGGGCAACTCCATTAACAACTTGTTTTACAAAAGATAATCTACTTTTTATCTGTGCAGTGGAGAGATAACTGATCAACGTCAAGATGTTAACCGGCTAAAAGTCTAGCTTGACCAAGTACTTATGTTTGTTGGAGTATTGTCTTGTCAAAGATTCATTCATGTTATAACTTTTAATAGATTATGGTGTTTATCTTCCATTAATGATATGTCAAACATGTTGGCTTGATATGATTAGAAACGAGATGAAGATGATTGGTATTGAGAAATTAATGGATAGAAATTCGATAGAACATGACGGTTATTCAAGGAAATATTATGAATTTCTTGGTGAATGACCATTGTCGCAGATCATCAAATATATACATACATACATACATACATTCATACCATAGTTGTTTGGCGCCATCCTTAACCGAAACAACCGTTGGGATATGCCGGTTGGATAATAACTACCATGAACTGTCATTTAACTAATCCAGTCCTACGAATATAGTTAAGGGAACACAAGTGTGACATATGATAATTACATGATTAATAATAATAATAAAGATAAACTAAGCCATACTTTATATGGGTTTGTCTAATATACTCCCCAAAACTTGACTTGGTTTAGAAGAGATCTTTGGAAGAGTCTTGTGAGCTTCCTCTAAGGCCCTTGCTGGTTTGTCAAAATTTAACTTTCTTTTCTTGAACAGTTTCTTCACGTCATTCCAGTTACCCCCATGAAAAGTGCATAATTATTGTAGTCTTGTTCAAGATTTTCATACTCTATTCCTGTTGATGTCTCGTGTCTTTGGTCGAGTCTTCTACTTTGATTTTCCTTCTAATTGAATTCAAGAACATCCAGGTACTTCGCATATATCATCCTTAAAGTATAATTGTCATGCCAATTTAGTCCTATATTTTTTGCAATAAGTACCCATATATTGTTTTCTATAACAATCTCATTTCCTCCTTCCCTTTTGACCATTATATATAGAGATCCATTCTATCCTTTTTTTTTCATCTTCTATTGTTGGTGGAATAGGCCTATCATCATTTATCTTAAGATAGTCATTTAAAAACCATAGTAACATACGGTTGAACTTGGGATATAAATTGAATCTATATGTGTGTGTGAAGTCGGTATCTTCCAATAAATCAAGTAAAGCCATGCACTAATCTATGCTTTGAAATTCTAATGCACTTATGATTATTTCTTTCCGATCAACATCCTCTGTTGGGCCAAAAATCTCTAGATCAAGTGGTGGAACGCTTGCATTTATCTTGAAATTAATATACAGGTTCAACTCCCACTTGGTGCAGAATGAGGCACTAGTGGGCAATGACAGGAGACCCAGGGAAACCTGGGTTGGATCGTTGAGCCAAACGGGTTTTTTTCTAGTAATTTCTCCGCCGTGCCTATGGACGGGTGGGTTACTGGGATTTCCCCGGAATTGGTTGTGGACTCGGGTTACTCTTGGAGTACTCCGTTTGTCCAATGGGTGCCCCGAGAGTGTTCGGAATAGATTCTGTTGGCCGTTAAAAAAAACATCCTCTGTGGGTGTTAATAGCGACAAGGTTTGAAAATAAATTCTAAATAATCGTTCTTGCGAGAATGATATGTTTCTTCATGTTCTTGTGTGAACATTTTTTTGATTCTTCTTCTATTATTTGATTTGCTTGCAAAGCATTAGATAAAAGTGGTTCATAAAATAAGGGTCTAATTTTGCAAGTGTTCCCTTCAATTATAACCACAAATCCCTGCATCCTTAGTTGTTCTGGGGAGTAGAGACACTTGGTTCTTAAAATATCTGTTCAACAATGCCTTTTTTCTTATAAGAACATCCGTAGTGGTTGCCCAAAGGGGCGTTTTTCATGCTCAATCACACCCAATCTCGCCCCGTAGCCATTATGCATGGGCGTGTTTGGCATTTTTTTTGTTGAGGCGTTTTATAAATCACGCCGGTGGGGGGAGATCTTGTCCAATCACATTTGAGCTTCCATTTTTTTGGCCAATAAGATTTTTTAAATGTTTATTTTTATTTTATTTTATTACAAACATAATGCCCCACAATCCCCAGATCCCCACAACACCCATTTTAGAAAACGTCCCATAATGCCCCATTGCTTACTGGGCTGCCACATGACGCAAAACGCCCAAGGGTGGATCTTGCCCACTACGCATGGTTTAAATAAGATATCTGACCCGCCAGTTCTCGTTTCAAAACCAAAATAGTTTTTAATTTATTTAAATTGTGAGACATTACCCAGATGTTGATGTTTGAAGCCTGTGTTTACGTACCAAACTTCTGACCATAAGCCACCAAGGTATTCTTCTGTGTAGATTTGATTAGCAATTTGATCACTTGCTCTTCTTTCAATTGCTTGTCTTATGAGACTTGTGGCTTCATCCTTTTCTCTGATTTTGCAAAAGTCCATCAAATGACGGGGTTCTCGGCAGTAGTAGCATAACTTTTGAGACAGTTTTGATCATTTTCTTCTGAATTTCATTTGCAACGCGTGAAGTGTAAATATATTAGGCATGGGATCTTCTAGAATTTCGGTCTGATACACGAGGTTGGGTGGGTATGACCAAAAGCGAGATAAAGATGATTGGTATTATGGTTTGTGATCGAGGAATGGGTAGAAATTTGATAGAACACAATAGTTGTACAAGGAAATATATGAATTTATTGGTGAGTGACCATTATCGTTGATCATCAAATATATACATACATACGACAGTTGTTCCGAGCCATTCTTAACCGACACATCCGTTTGGATATGCAGCTTGGATAATAACTGCCATGAACAACAATCATTTAACTAATCTAATCCTACGAATACATAAGTTAAAGAATACATAAGTGTGACATATGATAATTACATGATAATAATAATAATAAAGATAACTAAGTCATAGTTTATATTGTCTAATAAGACAACCAACATTGTTGATTATTATTTGGACATGCATACATACATATGATAGTTGTCAAAGGTGCTCTAGTGGAGGCACAACGCAGGAAAAACGTTGGCAAACATCTGACCTAAACTCGCTGGAACTAGACAAAAAAAGCTTAAAAAGCATATGTACGAGTAGATAGAAGATTGGTTGGAAAGAAGAAAAAGTTACGGCAAGATTCCAAGAATTCCAACGATCTCTGTTCATGATTATGACAATTAGGCGACCTGAACTTGTCAAAATTACTAAAAAAAATAGTCAAAAACGCATATCTAAAGTAGATATAACGATAAGGTAGAAAATGAAGTTAAAAGGCATACTTGGTGTTTTATGAAAAGTGTTAACGAGATTCATTGTTCATAAACAATAAGCATAAGCAGTTTAATCTACAAGTTGTGAACCTAATGATGTTGAAAATAGCTAAGTGTAGGTCCAGATATCGATAATCGATCTTCAACAATGAATATTTCTTCTTATAAATGTGATAACGAGTGCGGAATCCAAGTTAACACACCAAACCAAGCAATACACCCAAAGATATACGATATGATACGATAGGATGCTCTACAATACGATATTATATGATATGATAGGATACTATATTATACTATAGTATACTATACTATACCACAACTATACTACATGTATAGGACTAAATTAGGCCTATACGAGACGTATATATACTCTACTCTACTACATCTATACGATACGATGCTACAATATAATATCGTATACTACACCTGTAGGCCTATAATATACTATACTACACTACACCTATACTATACGATATACAGTACAATACTTTACCATCGTATACTATACTTCACCTATAATACACCTATAGGCTTGTACGGGGCCTATACAAGAGCTACACTATAACTATACCTATACTATACAACACTACATCTATAGGCCTATATAAGACCTATACTACATGTATACTATAGTATACTAGACTATACGTATACTATGCTACACTGTATTATACCTATAGGATGTACTATATCTATAGTACACCTATAGGCCTATACGAGACTTATACTACGTGACAAATTTATAATAATGTTTGCTAAAACACGATTTCATTGAATCTTATTTTAGAATCCAATATATATATAGGGTCGGGATTTAGAGAAAACGATGAAAAGTGTGAGAACGGTGAGAACGATTATGTATCGTCCGATCAAAACAATCTATGGACTAGATTGGCGCGGTGGCATTTTTGTAAATAACACGAATTCTATTGAGTCGACGCGCTTCATTAAGGGTAAAAAGGTCTTTACACTTCTATACCGAAACGCCAACTAATGAATAAAACGTCATTACTGGCCAAAACACATCCCTATATAAACAAAACATTCTCATACATAAGAACACACCTCCCCCAACCTGAGAACGCCATATTTCTACTATATAACATTCATCTTACAACGCCAAAAAATCCAAAACATCAAACACACCTACTCAAAAATGTCATATTTTACTATATGCCAATCATCTTAGAAAACGCCAAATCTCTCAAATATCAAATATTTCCAAAAAATGGACTTTTCTTTCAGATACACTATTTCCTCAGAAAAACGCCAAAAATGCCAAAAATCGTTTCTTGTATATTCAATATTGTTCTACGCGAAGTTCGGAGAATGCATTCTTTCCTAAGGTGTTGCGACTCAAATAACATTTTGCTGAATCAGATGGACAAAACTTCAAGAAAAAGATACTGGGGTCAGACTTATGTCAGTTTTTGTGTTTTGTTATTGATGAATATTATAATGGCATGAATAGACGAATGACACTGATGAGTGGTTTGAAGATACATATTCAAACAAAAAACTCATGTCATATTATCTTTCCAAATGGCCAAAAAAACACAAGCATGACAAAGCCAAACCGCCAGTGAACATGTTTCAAAGAAGAAAGAGACTGGCGACAGTGAAGATTTCAAAGATGAACTGTTTCTATTTTTATTTTTTTAATTTTCTTTTTCTGTTGTTGTTATGCATTTTTCAACTTAGAATAAAAAATAACATTATATTAATAAAACGCCAAAAGTCATAATTATTGTGAAACACCATAATGCAGTAAAACGCCAAAAACTCCCAACCTATAATAAAAGTAATTTGGAGAAGTATTATTAAAAGCTAAAAATGGAAACAAACGCCAAAAACTACTTAAAGCCATTAAAAATGTCACACCCCCAAAATCCACCTGCGGATAACACCCGCTTCGGGGGCGTGACTGACCAGGATCCAGCCACCAATTATACCGAATACTTAAGTTGATAACAAAAGTAATACTTACTATTCATAAGCTTAGCAAATATTAAGTTCAGAGTTTAAAGTTTTAAGTTCAAAACAGTAATAAGTAGCGGAAGCATAAGTAAGGTAGTTTAAAACAAAGTTCATGATTCAAAATAAGGTAACACCCAACACAAGGGTGAACAGACACTACACGTTCCCAAGCTGCAAGCTCCTTCGTCACTGGTTACCTGCAAAGCATGCAGTAAGGGGTCAACAATAATGCTGAGTGAGTTCACTAGTTGTCCAGTTTTAATTTCCAAAAACTTTGTTTCACCGGTTAATTTATCCGTTTATACATGCCTTGGGGAGCTACCCCAAAAGTTAGCGACTAAACTGTTTTTCCAATACCGAACACTAGGTAACCGTTGCGTATCCGCAGGATGCCCCGATGTCAATGTTCTATCATCATTGACGGATTTCTGAGTTCATTAGTTCACGCCCGTCCCAAACCAGGGCACGGTGTGAGGCTGGTAAACACCTAAATAGCGCTATCAACTAATAACCCGCTCGCCTAACCCGGCGACTAATCGGTATTTGTAGTAGGGACTTGAGTGATAGAGTTGCGTTTAGTGCCGTTAGTTGCAATCCGTATAAACAGTGATTAACCAAAAGGTTTCCCAATACCCGGGAAGGAAAAGTAAGTTTTGTTCCCAATAACTAGGGAAGGTATGTAAATGGTATCCCCTTTTACCAGGGGATAGGATTGTTTTAGTCTTGTGTCCCAAACCACCGGGACGCATGCTTTTAAGTTGTGAACTCACCTTGGGTTGCTCGGTAGGTTTAGGTTACTTGTCAATCACGTTGGTCACCACGTCCTAACATGGTTACCGGTATAGGTCAGGTTCGGTGTACAAGCATTCACGTAAAAGCACATATAGGCACGTAACATACATACTGGTAAACAGTCATTGGGTTATTGGGCCGGCCTAAACAATTAAACAGTCAACAGCAACACATAGTCCATTTAACAGATAGCCCAAGTTAACACAAAATGGCCCAATAACCAAAATGGACAGCCCACTCGCAACCAGCTGGTCTCGAGTCGCAACCAGGTGGTCTCGGCTTGTTACGTTATGGTTGCGAGTCGCAATCGTGGTCTCGAGTTGTCACGTGTTGGTTGCGAGTCGCAACCGTCGTAGTCTCGAGTCGAAATCTCGTGGTTTCGACTTGTCATGCTTTGGTTGCGAGTCGCAACCGTGTGGTTTCGAGTCGTAATGCCGTCGTTGCGAGTCGGAATGCTGTCGTTGCGAGTCGTAATCTGTCACTTTCATATACACGTGATGATGCAGAAAAGACAGTCCAAATTGTACATATGAAATCAGACCCATATTTGGAAACAGCCAATAAGGTTTCTACAAACACTTTTCCTAATTTTGACCATATACAACAATAGATCAAACATTACCATTTTAAAATCTTCAAACTATCTTCAACAAGTTCATCAAGTTCATAGTTTTTCCTAGGGTTTTCATGTTAACATAATCACACATTTTTGGACCGAAAATCACCTATTTCTAACAAGATTAATATGCAAGAACAAGTAAAACATACACTTAGTGGCATTAACATAACTCGGTTGGCCCTAAACATCCTTAAACCATTATTCCATAACCATTTAAGCATGTTAGCAAGTATCATACATAGGGTTTAACACACATAGTCAAAACTTCACAATCTTCCTAAAAATCATGCATAGTATTTCTAACCGAGCATAATACTTCTAGTTCATTTAACCAACATAAATCTTATACACAAAAGATACACAAAGATAACACTAACCGGTTATGAAAGGAGGAGCCGAAAACAAAGAAAAGAGAACCGAGAAGATGGAGTGTCCGAATTTGGTCTTGACCGAGTTTCCTCGTCCGAGATCCTTGAGCTTGAACCGAAAGTTTGGAAGAGTTTGGATGTTGTTGGCTTGGGGTTTTTAGTTGAGAGAAAATAGAAGAGGTGTGTGTTTGTTTGGTGTAACAAATGAAGGAAATGAGGAGGAGGTGGGATATATATATATGGGGTGTTTCGGGTTGGGCTTGGGGGTTTCGGCCCAAACCGGTTACGGCCCAAGGGCCACTCGAAACCAAGAGGCCCACTCGTAACCGCCCGGTTGCGAGTCATGGTCTCAGGTCGTGGTTTCGGCTCTCATATAAATATATACATAATACATACATATCACACATATCATGCAAAAATCACGTTTCCATTTAATAATATATATATACACACAAAATATTACAAGGTGATCGTTCGGAAAAACCTCGAGTGTCACATTATCCCCAAGTTTTAAGAACTTTCGTCCCGAAAGTTGAAGCAGCCACTGCCAAGCTAGCGTGTTTCAACGGGGTGTCACATCATCCCCCCGTTAGTTTGGAATTTCGTCCCGAAATTCGGCTGTAGCTTCAGTGCTGGGGTTTTCGTTTGGGAATAACTGGGGATACTTGGACTTCATCTGGTCCTCCCGCTCCCAGGTAAACTCTGGGCCGCGCCGTGAGTTCCAACGAACTCGTACAAGGGGTATCTGGCTACGTTTGAGGGTTTTGATTTCTCGATCCGTGATCTCAATCGGTTCCTCAGTAAAGTGTAGCTGTTCATCAATAGTCAGTTCCTTAAAAGGAATTACAAGTGTTTCATCCGACAAACACTTCTTCAGGTTAGATACGTGAAAAACGTTGTGCACTGCACTCAGCTCTGCAGGCAGGTTTAATCTATAAGCAACCTTACCGATTTTCTCGGTAATTTCGAATGGTCCAACATACCGTGGATTCAGCTTGCCCCGTTTACCGAAACGGACCACACCCTTCCAGGGTGAGACTTTAAGTAGAACCCGGTCCCCGACCTGGAATTCTAAAGGTTTCCTACGCTTATCAGCGTAGCTTTTCTGACGGTCACGAGCTGCCGCCATGCGTTGCCTGATCTGTGAAATCTTTTCAGTTGTATCTACCACTAACTCTGGGCCTGTGAGTTGACTGTCACCGACTTCCGCCCAGCAGAGAGGTGATCGGCATTTACGACCGTACAATGCCTCAAAAGGTGCCGCCTGAATGCTAGTGTGGTAGCTGTTGTTGTAGGAGAATTCCACCAACGGTAGATGCTTCTCCCAGTTCTTGCCAAAATCGATCACACATGCTCTAAGCATGTCTTCCAGGGTTTGGATGGTGCGTTCAGACTGCCCATCCGTTTGCGGGTGATAAGCGGTGCTCATGTCCAAACGTGAGCCAAAGGATTTGTGCATAGCTTGCCACAACTCGGAAGTAAAACGAGCGTCTCGGTCGGAAATAATAGAAGTTGGCACCCCGTGCCTGGAGACTACTTCCTTCAAATAGATTTCTGCCAAGGTAGAAAACTTGTCTGTTTCCTTAATGGCCAGAAAGTGTGCAGACTTAGTCAAACGATCTACTATCACCCAAATAGTATCATTCCCGCGTTGAGATCTAGGTAGCCCTGTAACAAAATCCATGGAAATCTGTTCCCATTTCCATTTCGGGATTTCGGGTTGCTGTAGTAGGCCTGCTGGTTTCTGATACTCGATCTTGACTCTTGCACAGGTCAAACACTTGCCAACATAGGCTGCTATGTGGGCTTTCATGCCAGGCCACCAGTATGTGGTTTTCAAGTCGTGGTACATCTTATCTGCACCAGGATGTACTGAATAACGGGACTTATGGGCTTCGTCCATCACAAGCTCTCGTAGATCTCCGTAAAGTGGGACCCAAATGCGCCCTGCCACATAGTAGGCGCCGTCTTCTTTCTGTTCTAGTTGTTGTCTCGATCCTCGCAGGGACTCAGCCCTGATGTTTTCCGGTTTCAGAGCTTCAATCTGAGCATTTTGAATCTGGGTAGGGAGACTAGACTGGATAGTAAGTTGTAATGCTCGCACGCGCCGTGGTATAGTGTCCTTTCGGCTGAGGGCGTCTGCCACGACATTGGCCTTGCCCGGATGATACTTGATGGCGCATTCGTAATCATTCAGAAGTTCAACCCATCGACGTTGTCGCATGTTTAACTCCTTCTGCTTAAAGATATGCTCGAGACTCCTGTGATCGGTGTAAATGGTGCACTTGGTACCGTACAGGTAATGTCTCCATATCTTAAGCGCAAATATCACTGCTCCCAGTTCCAAGTCATGTGTTGTGTAGTTCCTTTCATGTGTCTTAAGTTGTCGAGAGGCGTAAGCAATAACTTTCTCGCGTTGCATCAACACGCAACCGAGCCCATGAATAGACGCATCGCAGTAGACCACAAAGTCGTCAGTGCCTTCAGGTAACGAGAGAATAGGAGCACTGCAGAGGTTATCCTTAAGCCTCTGAAAAGCAGATTCCTGTGCTTCATTCCACTTGTAGGTGATGCCTTTCTGAGTGAGCGTAGTGAGGGGTTGTGCAATCTTTGAGAATCCCTGAATGAATCTGCGGTAGTAACCTGCCAATCCCAAGAATTGGCGAACTTCAGTGGGAGTCTTAGGGGTAGGCCAATTCTTTATAGAGTCGATCTTAGCTGGGTCGACGTGGATTCCATCCTTGTTAACCACGTGCCCAAGGAAATGGACTTCTCGAAGCCAGAAGTCGCATTTCGAGAACTTGGCGTACAGTTGCTCATTGCGAAGAAGTTCGAGAATAAGGCGTAGGTGCTGTTCATGCTCTTCCTGACTTTTCGAGTAGATCAAGATGTCGTCTATAAACACGATCACGAACTTGTCGAGGTAGGGTTTGCATACTCGGTTCATAAGATCCATGAACACTGCAGGGGCGTTGGTCATTCCGAAGGGCATAACGAGGAATTCATAATGACCATAACGAGTTCTGAATGCAGTTTTGGAAATATCTTCGTTACGGACCCTTAACTGATGGTAGCCTGATCGCAGATCAATCTTAGAATAGTAGCTCGATCCTTGCAGTTGATCAAACAAATCGTCGATTCGCGGGAGAGGGTAACGATTCTTGATGGTAACCTTGTTCAACTCACGGTAGTCAATGCACATTCGGAACGTGCCATCCTTCTTCTTAACAAAGAGTACCGGTGCTCCCCAGGGTGATGAACTAGGGCGGATAAATCCTTTATCCAAAAGTTCCTGTAGTTGAGTAGAGAGTTCCTTCAATTCTGCGGGGGCTAGTCGATAAGGTGCACGAGCTATAGGCGCTGCTCCGGGAGCTAGCTCGATTTGGAATTCGACCTGACGATGGGGAGGGAGTCCAGGTAGTTCCTCAGGAAATACCTCGGGGTAGTCACACACTACTGGAAAGTCTTCAATCCTCATTTCCTTTTCCTGCGTGTTGGTAACAAGTGCTAAGATAGCGGTGTGCCCTTTTCGTAAACACTTCTGGGCCTTCAAGAAGGAGATAACGCCGGAGATTTCTCCACTTTTGCCACCTTGTACAATGAGGGGTTTGCCAGAACGGCGAGGAATACGAACTGCTTTCTCTTGACAGAGGATCTCCGCGCGATGCTTGGATAACCAATCCATACCAATAACGACGTCGAAGCTTCCAAGAGTAACAGGAAAAAGGTCGATGCTAAATGTCTGACCAGACAACTCTAGTTTGCAGCCTTTGACAACATGCGAGGCCTCGATGTTTCTACCATTAGCTAACTCGACGATATGAGGAGAACTTAGTAACGAAAGCGGACGCTTAAGCTTCTTACTAATACGTAGGGATACATAACTAGCATCGGCACCGGAATCAAATAACACAGAAACGTAACAATCATCGAGTAGGAACTTACCCGTCACAACATTGGGGTCATTCCTTGCTTCTCCAGCTCCAATCACAAAAGCTCTTCCTCTAGCACCATTCCCAGCATTGTTGTTCTGATTGTTGTTCCCAGCTCCCTGATTATTGTTGCGGTTCTGATTCAGTTCAGGGCAATCCTTCTTAAAGTGTCCCTCAGCTCCACACTTAAAACATGCCCGGTTGTTTCCCTGCTGCTGTTGCTGTTGGGGTTGTTGCTGATTCTGTCTAGCCGGGAACTGACTTCTACAATCCTTGGCTTCGTGCCCCATCTTGTGGCATCGCTGACACTGGCCCTTGTTACACGCCCCATGGTGGTGTCTGTTACACTTGTTGCACTTTGGGTAGCTTCCCCGGTAGCCACCCTGTTGCTGGGTGCCTTTGCTGTTTTCAGTTTTCCTTTGCTGTGCTGGGGCCTGAGTGGGGTTAGCATCCTTGCTTTGACTTCCTTCCCACTTACGCTTGCTGTCACTAGAAGTTCCAACAGTGGCACTAATCCTTTTGGGCAACCGGCCCTCTTCTACGGCCTGATCTGTAAGTTTGTGAGCAAGTCGAACAATCGGCTGAATGGTAGTGTGGTTGGCTGAAGTGACATGGCTTCGAATCTCTGGAGCCAAACCCTTGATGTACAGTTCGATCCTTCGGTACATTGGTCGTGACATGTTTGGGCAAAGAGCGGCATAGTCATTAGACAGCTTGGTGTAGGTTTCAATTTCTGACCCAACCATCTTGAGCTCATAGTACTCATTTTCAAGCTTGTGGATGTCATCCCGGTGACAGTATTCATCCTTAATCATATCCTTGAAATCCTCCCATGCCGTAGCATTTGCAGTTTCCAATCCAAACATCTGAATCTGCGCCTTCCACCAAGAAAGCGCGCTCCCTTCAAGCGTAGCAGTAGCAAATTTCACCCAATTCGCAGGGGGACACTCACAGACAGCAAAAACAGCTTCAATTTTCTCAATCCAATGCAGAAGACCTATGGCACCCTCAGTGCCGTTGAAAGGGAGAGGCTTGCAATCCATGAAAGTTTTGAAAGTACACACTGGTGGTTGCGCAGGTGCATGCTGACCTGTTCGTGAGAAGCGAAGCGTATAGGTTTAGAGGCGAAAAGTCGATGTGGCGGTAGGATCTATACATCCTAAAACAACGAGCTTACCTATAGGGTGAGCTGCAAAAGCCGCAGCCACTGTGTTGAGCAGGTTAGTGAACTGAGCCTGCGTCATGTTAATGTTTCCTCTTCCGCGTCCACTCATTGTCTTCATAACCAGAAAACACAGTATGAGTGTGATGTCGTAGTGTAGCGAGAATGAGATAGAAGAGAGAGGTGTATCTATCTAGTTTAGGCACACTAGTACGTATATCATAACAGGAAACATAAAGCGAACAAGTAAACACTGGTCCGAGCTATGAGGTCAAAAGTGTTGAGCCCTGCACTTGGAGTGTAGTGTCGTCGCGAGTCACGGGTTATAGTCTAGTTTTCTCCAAAAAGATTTTCCTTTTTTTTTTTTTAAAACCAAGTTCACTATAACCAATGGCTCTGATACCAATCTGTCACACCCCCAAAATCCACCTGCGGATAACACCCGCTTCGGGGGCGTGACTGACCAGGATCCAGCCACCAATTATACCGAATACTTAAGTTGATAACAAAAGTAATACTTACTATTCATAAGCTTAGCAAATATTAAGTTCAGAGTTTAAAGTTTTAAGTTCAAAACAGTAATAAGTAGCGGAAGCATAAGTAAGGTAGTTTAAAACAAAGTTCATGATTCAAAATAAGGTAACACCCAACACAAGGGTGAACAGACACTACACGTTCCCAAGCTGCAAGCTCCTTCGTCACTAGTTACCTGCAAAGCATGCAGTAAGGGGTCAACAATAATGCTGAGTGAGTTCACTAGTTGTCCAGTTTTAATTTCCAAAAACTTTGTTTCACCGGTTAATTTATCCGTTTATACATGCCTTGGGGAGCTACCCCAAAAGTTAGCGACTAAACTGTTTTTCCAATACCGAACACTAGGTAACCGTTGCGTATCCGCAGGATGCCCCGATGTCAATGTTCTATCATCATTGACGGATTTCTGAGTTCATTAGTTCACGCCCGTCCCAAACCAGGGCACGGTGTGAGGCTGGTAAACACCTAAATAGCGCTATCAACTAATAACCCGCTCGCCTAACCCGGCGACTAATCGGTATTTGTAGTAGGGACTTGAGTGATAGAGTTGCGTTTAGTGCCGTTAGTTGCAATCCGTATAAACAGTGATTAACCAAAAGGTTTCCCAATACCCGGGAAGGAAAAGTAAGTTTTGTTCCCAATAACTAGGGAAGGTATGTAAATGGTATCCCCTTTTACCAGGGGATAGGATTGTTTTAGTCTTGTGTCCCAAACCACCGGGACGCATGCTTTTAAGTTGTGAACTCACCTTGGGTTGCTCGGTAGGTTTAGGTTACTTGTCAATCACGTTGGTCACCACGTCCTAACATGGTTACCGGTATAGGTCAGGTTCGGTGTACAAGCATTCACGTAAAAGCACATATAGGCACGTAACATACATACTGGTAAACAGTCATTGGGTTATTGGGCCGGCCTAAACAATTAAACAGTCAACAGCAACACATAGTCCATTTAACAGATAGCCCAAGTTAACACAAAATGGCCCAATAACCAAAATGGACAGCCCACTCGCAACCAGCTGGTCTCGAGTCGCAACCAGGTGGTCTCGGCTTGTTACGTTATGGTTGCGAGTCGCAATCGTGGTCTCGAGTTGTCACGTGTTGGTTGCGAGTCGCAACCGTCGTAGTCTCGAGTCGAAATCTCGTGGTTTCGACTTGTCATGCTTTGGTTGCGAGTCGCAACCGTGTGGTTTCGAGTCGTAATGCCGTCGTTGCGAGTCGGAATGCTGTCGTTGCGAGTCGTAATCTGTCACTTTCATATACACGTGATGATGCAGAAAAGACAGTCCAAATTGTACATATGAAATCAGACCCATATTTGGAAACAGCCAATAAGGTTTCTACAAACACTTTTCCTAATTTTGACCATATACAACAATAGATCAAACATTACCATTTTAAAATCTTCAAACTATCTTCAACAAGTTCATCAAGTTCATAGTTTTTCCTAGGGTTTTCATGTTAACATAATCACACATTTTTGGACCGAAAATCACCTATTTCTAACAAGATTAATATGCAAGAACAAGTAAAACATACACTTAGTGGCATTAACATAACTCGGTTGGCCCTAAACATCCTTAAACCATTATTCCATAACCATTTAAGCATGTTAGCAAGTATCATACATAGGGTTTAACACACATAGTCAAAACTTCACAATCTTCCTAAAAATCATGCATAGTATTTCTAACCGAGCATAATACTTCTAGTTCATTTAACCAACATAAATCTTATACACAAAAGATACACAAAGATAACACTAACCGGTTATGAAAGGAGGAGCCGAAAACAAAGAAAAGAGAACCGAGAAGATGGAGTGTCCGAATTTGGTCTTGACCGAGTTTCCTCGTCCGAGATCCTTGAGCTTGAACCGAAAGTTTGGAAGAGTTTGGATGTTGTTGGCTTGGGGTTTTTAGTTGAGAGAAAATAGAAGAGGTGTGTGTTTGTTTGGTGTAACAAATGAAGGAAATGAGGAGGAGGTGGGATATATATATATGGGGTGTTTCGGGTTGGGCTTGGGGGTTTCGGCCCAAACCGGTTACGGCCCAAGGGCCACTCGAAACCAAGAGGCCCACTCGTAACCGCCCGGTTGCGAGTCATGGTCTCGGGTCGTGGTTTCGGCTCTCATATAAATATATACATAATACATACATATCACACATATCATGCAAAAATCACGTTTCCATTTAATAATATATATATACACACAAAATATTACAAGGTGATCGTTCGGAAAAACCTCGAGTGTCACAAAAAACGCCAAACTTGGAAGATGGAATGTCTAAGACCATAAAAACTCATAAAAACCTGAACAAAATCAGTAAAAAATACAAACAGTAACTGAAAAGATGGCTACTTTATTAATATCATTTATTATAAATAAAAATCCCGCCTAAACTACGCGCCAGAAACATCCTATAAGAGAGACGTCTCTTCACAATCAACTGATCACACCACCAAAAAAATAAACGCCATCTTTCTAACAAACTATTCACTTTAAACGCCAAAAAAGATACTTAAAAAACCACAGATGCGGATCCTCATTTCTTCTTTATTGAGTATTTCTGAATGAAGTTTCACTGAATGGATAATCCTACTCTGAGGTGGGTATATCTATAAGCTTTTGCTGAATGAGATGGACAAATTTTCATGAAAAAACGAAGAAAAAAAGACTTTTACCCCTTAATGAAGACGGGCGTTATGTAGGAAAATAAGGATTTACATAAGGTATTCAAAACAGGTTCAAAGCAGGTTCAAAACGCCAAAAAGGTTAAAGTAGAAACGGCTGATGACAGTGAAGATTTGGAAGAGAAATTAGATTATAATTTTTATTTTTTTATTTTTTTCAGTTTCTATTGTTTGTTATCTGATTCTCTGATTTTATTATCTAATTCTCTACTAAAAAAATTTAATATAAAACGCCAAAAACACCAAAACGACTGATAGTGTGAAAACTGAGAGAATAGATGCTAGCAAAGCACGATGTTGCTAATAAACGCCAAACAAGGTATTACTGAAAAATCAACACTAATTCACCGATGAAATTGAACGAAATAGTAATTGCTAAACAGTAAAATGAAGAGACGGTAACATTATTGCCAAACATTTATTATATTAAAAGCCACTACATGGAAAACTAAATTTATTTATCTTTTCAAAACGCCATAATTGTCTGTCAAATTATAGACCTGTATCCTACTTGATATAATAAACATCAAGAAAATACTGATGTTTTTTACATCATAGACATGCACCCTGATTTAAAAAACAATAAAAACGCCAAAACATACTTAAAACGCCAAAAATATTAACTATGATTCTGATCTACAAACAATAAAACGCGGCGTATTTATTAAACGCCAAAAAAATGGAAACGGGATGTGACACGCGTTTAAAAAAAGAAATATGAAAGGACAAAAAAGCCCCTCCGCCCTTCTCTATGCCGCGTGACACGTGTTGGGCCAGGATGCGTTCTCACACTTTTGAGCGTTTTCTCATGAACCCGTTTCTATACATATATATATATATATATATATATATATATATATATATATGGGATTAGGTTCATTTGTGAACAACATCTTCATAGTGAAATGCGTGAACTAATAAGGACTATTGATTTCTTTTTTAGTTGTTAGGAGTAGGATTGTAATTTTATAATAATTTAGTTTTAAATCTTTATTTTAATAATGGTTTTTCAGTTATAGAATCCTTTTTTCTTGTGATTATCATCAACAATATCTTTTAATCTTTTACAAAAATCATTATTTGAACTTACGTAACTTACGTAACTTACAAAATCATAAAACCCAGAATTCATTCACACACTTCTTCCATAATACCCAGAATTTCGTAATACCCATAATGCATTCGATCATCGCCGGCAGTTCTATCGTCGCCGCCGGCAGTTCTATTGTCCTCGGTAGTTGCACTGGGTATCGTAGTTGGATCCGACGACTATTAATCATTAAAGACTTGGATTCCGGCGAACATTAATCGGAAAAGGCAGTTGATTTTGTTAAACCCAGGTGTGTATCAATATTTCGGACTATTTTAATGAGTTTGATTGATTTGCAATTGTTTTGATGTGATACACACACAGTTCAGTCTGATCGAAACATATTTCAAAATTTTTGTTTTTCAAACTATAAAAAAATTATCTGAATCTAAGTTCAAAGTCTGAGCTGTTGTTGTTGTTCAAATTGGATCTGAGTTGATTGGATCGTGTTGATCGGGTTATTTAGATAGAATTAGCAACTTGCAGATTGTTGTAGTTATAAGATCTGAATGAGTGTTTAGAGGTATTAGAATGTGATCGTGAATCACAAAATTGATAGAAAAGATAAAAAGAATTGCAGGAGTTGCAGGTCATAAGTCGATAGATTAAAGAAGAAGCTGACTTTTTATGACAGTTAGTTTATGTTGAGAAAGAGGTCAAGTGGTTTTGAGATAAATGTCAGCTAAAAAGTTATGTGTATATGCACAGGTGTATAGTGAAAATTTTTCTTGAGGTTTATGGTTTTATGTTTCCCCCGAGCGATACACAAATGTACAGATCATGTATGTTTTAGTTGTTTTTATGTATATTCGATATACGGATGCGTAGAATGCATTTTGCTTTTAGTTTATCCTTCATTGTTTTGTGTGTATATTTAATCTTTTGAGTACTTTAAATGTCTAGAATCGGTTGCTAGTAATGTATACGAAAGTCCCAATAGGAATAGGTATTGGACACCAGCTGTACCACCCAGTTTCAAACCATTTATCAAAGCAAGATTTAGTACAAAATACCCAAAATATGCAACACACACAATACTTTGATAAATAAAGAAAATATGAACATTAACCAACGTCTAAAGCCTTTTAAACAAAGTTCACAGTGCAATTTCAAAAACCAGCCACTTTGGCTACCAAACAAAAGTCTATGTATGCATTTATGGTCTGCCATGCAGTCAACTAAACAAAAGTCTTTTTCGCCTTGTCAAATGCAGCCACTTAGGCCATTATTCGATCACGGTGCTTGTTTGTATATACATTGTCAAACAGTGTCAAACACGCATTCTAAATCCTTCTGAACTTTTCCAAATGTTCAGCATCGTCATATCCAGTGTTACATAACAAATCGTCGGCCTGCATCAAAGGTACCACAAAACAGGCGTACTAGTCACTTTTATTTGTATATACATTTAGCGTATACATCAATTAAATTTAGCATACTACTCACAGAGCAATCCGTATGACAGAAAAGGCTTGTCAAATGCAGCCATTTAGGCCACGTCAGCATTCACTTTTTCACTCTATATAAACCTTGTTTCATCCCCACCGAGCTTCTACCACTGCCGTCCCGAATTCAAAATTCTCAAAAGCAGTTTCCATTATCACTTTCTTTCCGATCATGGCTCTAAACATCTAAAACCCTCATAACTACCTCCCCATCTTCGAGAAAACCAGCAAAAATACCAGCTTTCATTCAATAATTGACATTTTAATGTCATCAAAATACAAAGCAATCCTTACTACTGATGCTTCAGTTCATACAATACACTCTGAAAATTTTGGGCTAAAGCTGAAATACAGTCTAAAAATATTAAGCCGGTTGCCATCACATCTAAAGTCGGAAAAAGTCCGGTTCGAATTTCCCCATCTACAATTTCCACTACATTTGCATTGGACGACTTGGCAGGTAAGACCAACTTTGAAAAGCATGAACTTCATACAGGGTTCATTGAAAGAGGGTATGATGCACAATTAAAGGGAGTTACTATTTTCAAACCAAACTTCCCTCCGCCAAAGGAATTTTTTTCCATACTCTTTTAACTTGTCTCTCAGCCAAGACCACCACATTTAATGAGATACCTTTAAAAATTTAGTATTTGGGATATGCTGTTTTAACAAAATCCGATTACAATTTATCCCAGGCACTGTTTTCTGATTTGGTGACTAATGTGAAAAAAGTGAAAAAGGGTGCTAATAATGCTTTTATGTTGTATCCAAGACTTCTAAGCTATTACCTACGAAAACAAGTGTCACAAACAAATTTTGAATAAGGTGTAGCTTTTCAAATAAATAGTCTTACAAGTGAAACTTTTACCAGACTTATGGATAAAGGGTCAAAAGTTTCAAAAACACAAACAAAGGGGGATGAGCCTGTTTGAGATGCATCCACATATGTTGCTCAAACCTCTGTTGTTGAGCCCACTGCTCCTAGTGATCATGACCCACAACCGGTGTTGTGAAATGCACACTAGCAAAACCCAAAAAGAAACCCGTCACATCCAAAAATTCCACCAAAACAAAACAAAATAAAAAGGGTCTTCTGGAAGATGAGATCCCAGAGGTTAACCCAGTGACAACACAAATGTCACTTGAAACCACTACTGCTACTTCCTCACAACAGTTGGAAAGATCTCAACCCCTCCAAACTCCTCATGCATCCTCACAAAAGGATCACCTTGTTAGTACAGTGACATCACATCATGAAGCATGCCTTTCATTTGAAAATATGCTTAAAAGCCCTCCTCCCAGGGCAATATCACTTTCTACACCACAACCCTCTCCCCAAATTCCACCAACAATAATACCTCTGTTTGAAGCAACTGAAATTCAGACTCAAAACAGTCCCTCTCACTCACACATTAATGAGAATATAACCCAACAAATGACTGTCTAAACCAATTCAATTTGTTATCCCACAAACAGTTGAGTAGGTTACACCCCTTGAGTTTCACGAAACTCTTGGTGGTAGTTCAAGTGGAGCAGCCACTACAACTGTTGAATCCATTGATTTACAGTTGGACAGTGGTTTCATACTTAAGACTCCCTTGAAGGAAACCACTGTTGAGGCTACAACTGTAACCTCTGCTCTAGTAGGAAGTCCCCAGAACCAAGAAAAAAAGGCCATTTGTTTATGATGATTTGGAGTCTTCTCCTATTATCAAAACAAATACAACCACCACGGGTGGGAATTCAGATGAACCTATTAAATTAGGTGATGAATTAAGATATAAAGATTTGGCAGATAGAATGTCTACCATGGAAACATCTATTGCTGAAATGAAAGAAATGATGAAGCAAATGATAGAGCTTTCTAAAAGTCAACCTAGCACTCAGCAAATTGCCAATGAGCTTTGGAATTCTATGCAACCCATCCTTTAAGCTCAAAGGAATTTGGCTGAAAGCAACCATAACTCCCACATGGAACTTATCAGAATTATGGTTGATGCTAGGTATAAAGATACACAAGCAGACATTAGGGGCATTAAGAAACATGTGCTCAAAGTTACTGGCTCTACCCCTACACCAATCTTTAAGAAAGATGATGATGATGATGATGATGATGATGATGATGATGATGATGATGATGCCCAAAAGGGGGAGAAAGATTCACTGAGAAAGTTGCTACCTGATTCAAAAGCTAAACCAAAACCAAAGGTGCAACAACAACCAGAGTCTGCTCAACAAAAATCTTCTGTAAAAGCTTCAGAAGCTGGAAAGGAAAAAGGGATTGATGAGACCCTAAACAAGAAAGCTGAAGAGATAGCTTTGGAAAAGCAGAAGAAGCAAGATAAAAAGGAAAGCAAAGCTTCAAATTGGTTGAAAGAACAGGCAAAGTAGAAGGAAAAAAGGAAAATATTTGTACTTCAAAAAGAAGGAAGTCTACTGGAAAAGTCAGACCACCAATTGCCACCCTTCCAAAAACCACTGCTACTCCTACAAAATATGTATCCACTACTAAACCCAAAACCAAACTTCTCCACAACAACCACCACAAAAGAAGCAGAAAATAGCTTCACCACCATCATCACCAATTCACCCAACAGATGCTGATACAACAAAAGTATCAGCAGATGTTTGTCAAACGTCTGCCATGATCATTTTCACTGCACCACCAACAACCCAACCACCTCCAACATCACAAAGAGTTCCCACACATCCACCCTCACCACCAGAACGTTCTCCTTCACCACAAATCAAGTCCACATGCAAGAGAAAAACTCATGTTGTGCTAGAAGACGATGAGAAATTAAATCAGCAATCTCCGTATCATCTGCCCCATTCAAAACATTCAATCCTCATCACTTCCACCCAGAAAACCCACTTCATCCCTTCCAATTGCTACACTACCATAAGTCATTCCCCTGGCAGCTCAATATCCTCTGGAGGTAGCCATTGTTAAAGGTGAAATTGAGTCATTCTTCACAATAGAAGATACATTAAATAGATCCTTCCCATCACTTTATGGCTATAGGCAACCTCAAAACTTAGATGAGTATTTGAAATTAAAGCAAGACAGGCCGAGCTTATAGCAAGAGAGAATAGCATAGGGATGGATGACAGGAAATACCGGGAACGCTTATCACATGAGCTTAGCAAAGTTAGAAAACTTGAAGACTTTGCTAAGGATGTGAGTAAATCCATGTCTGAGAGACCAATAAATCCTGAGCTTGAGAAGGAACTGAGGGATGATTATGTTGAACAAATTATGAAGCACAAACCATATAAAGCAACCAGAGCTCAATTCAAAGACTGGTCATCAAATGCTCTTAGGGAAGAAATTGAAAGAATCACAAAAATGCGTAATGATCCTTTGGTAAAGGCAACTCCACCTAACTGGAAGAAAATCAAACAAGTGGTTCCAGATGAGGCATTAAAGCTTAAAAGAATGAGAGCAGAGCTTGTGGCTGCTGATTATGGTTTAGCTAGATCCATTGCTAGATGGTCTAAACTCAACATAGTTGAGACCTACAAAAAGCTGGAAGAACTCAGAGCTAAAGATCCCAAAGATCCTCAAAAGCCAGTCTATCCTACAACTGTTTCCTTGCCTCAACAGACTCATACTCCCAAAAAGCTTCTCTCAGCATCTACTTTATCTACAATTGCCTTAAGACAATTAAAAAGGCAAAAGCAGACTGATGAGGAAGTTGAGCAGAAGTATGAAGAACACAGAAAAGAGGCAATAAAGTGTCTGTTTGATTACCACATTGACCCTGCTGCTGACTTACTTACTTCTCAACTCAAAGAAACAGTTGCAAATTTAGTCAGCAAACCACAATCACCAAACTCATCTTCAATAAGTCTTGTCTCAAGAAAACCATCTGATCCAAAAATAGTAAAGTGGAAGTCATCCTCAGACACCCACGTATTGACTTTGATTAGGTCAGATGGTAGTGTTGAAAAGCTTAAAATGGAGAGTGCATGTGGTCTGAATGCATACGATCTCCAAAATTTATTGGACCTTCAACTTGAAAGGGATGATGAAGAAGACATGTTCTCCCTGGACTTAGAACTACCATTCAAAGGACAAATCAGGAAGATGTTGATCAGAAATAAAGATCAGTAATAAAGAAGGATTTTGGCATCATCTGTTCTATAGGGAGATTGTTGGATCAACAGCTGCGGCACTGTTTCCAGCAGCATATGTAGCCAGGACATAACATGTAGCAAAGGAGATGTTGCTGGGTAAGAGACTCTTGATTGGGCTTTGGTGAAAGTTGTTGAGGCAGGTGATTGTATGATCGTAGTTAACGTTTGTTGAAAGTTAAGTTGTATTCAAATTCTATTGATTTTTTTCAAAGTAAAGATTTTAAGTTTTTAGCATATTCGTTTGATGTTTTATAACTTCTGTATTGAAGTTTGATAAACACATTTCCAACAGATATGAACATTCGGCAAAGTAAAATAGTAGTTCTCGCTTTTTATGATGAAAGGTAGTGACTAACTTTCGATTATTTGTTTAGGCTGATTATTTATTTAGTTGTAAATCAGAGTTCAAATGCATCAACATGCAAGATTTGTGAGAATAATTCATGACTAATTTAATATTAATTAATTAAAAGAAAAACTAAACTAAAAATCACAATATCTATACACCTATCTATACTTTGTATTAAAATGTGGTATGCATGAATTTCTAAAAACCACCCGTGTTAACATACGGGTATCACTACTTGTAGATTTAATTAGAGACATAAATTCTAATAAAAACAAATTAAATGATACGAGAAAAACTCTACTCAATAGTTTATCACTACATATCGAAGAGACTTATTAATAATTTTATTAAATTAATTTCCATTAATGCTTTCCAAATTTTCCAACTAGTCTACTACTCTATCCACCCACAATCCAACTAGGATTTTAAATTATAGCGTGTTCAACAACAACTACTTAGACTAGAAGGTATGGGGGCCGGCTTGGCCCGGCGCCGGACCCCCACACCGCCCCCCTGCTTCGGCTATCGGCGCAAACGGCCACCCACCGCCGGGTGGGCCGACCCTCTTTCAAATAATATAGCCATTGTAACGGCTCTTTCCTTTAAAAAAAAATTCATTTTTTTATATATGATCACCCACTTTCACTATTATTTCCCCACTTTCAACCCAAAACCCTCTCACTTTTATACCAAATTCTCCCTACTTTTATAAAAAAAATATCTTTTTACCCACAATGGCTTCTAATCCTTGGTGGCCCTCGTCTTCGGATGACGAAGAGGAGATGTTTTTCGCAAACGCTGTACTACGGGCGGGACAGATTTTAATCGAAGAGGAAGAGGAAGAGGAAGAGGAAGAGGAAGAAATTGGTGAAAATGTTATTACCACATGAATACGCATTAACAGAGACCGCCAAGGTTTTCATTACAAAATTTCATTGTCCTTATTTTTTTTAACTCGTACTTATATATTATATATGACAGGAGCGCACGACAAATTGGTGAACGATTATTTTTCGGATGAGCCACTTTACAACGCCGACATTTTTAGACGCAGGTTCCGAATGAGTCGCCGCTTATTCACAAGGATTGCCAATGATTTGGCGGGGCTAGACCCGTTTTTCACGCAACGTCCTGATGCTCGAAATTATCAAGGGTTTACAACGTTACAAAAGTGTACTGCGGCCATTCGACAACTGGCGTACGGGACAGTGGCCGACGCTTTGGACGAGTATTTACAGATGTCGGCAAGAACTACGCGGGAATGTTTGTATCGGTTTTGCCATAATGTGGTGAAACTGTATAGCAAAAAGTATTTGCGGAAACCAAACGCGTATGATGTTCAACAGTTGTACCAAGCTCATGAAGCAAGGCACGGGTTTCCGGGAATGCTTGGTACCATTGATTGTATGCATTGGGAGTGGCATAGTTGCCCGACTGCGTGGCGCGGCCAATATACGCGAGGTGATCACGGATATCCAACCGTGATACTTGAAGCTGTGGCATCACAAGATTTGTGGATATGGCATTCTTTCTTTGGTCTCCCTGGTTCACTCAACGACCTCAACGTGTTATACCAATCGGCCATTTTTACCGATGTCGTTAATGGAACGGGACCGGACACACGTTTTACAGTTTCTGGGGTAGAGTATAGACGTGGGTATTATCTTGCTGACGGGATATATCCGTCTTGGTCTACAATTGTGAAGACTATTCCATATCCCGAGGACGAAAAACGGAAAAAATTTGCGAAGCGTCAAGAAGCGGCAAGAAAAGACATCGAACGTGCTTTTGGTGTCTTACAAAAAAATGGGCCATCCTTGCACAACCGGCACGTGCGTTCACCCCAAAAAGGCTGCGTCTTTGTATGTACGCTTGCATTTTGCTCCATAACATGATTATTGAAGACGAGGGTCGGGCGATTTGTGAGTATGATGAGAATGCATCTTGGGGGAACACTGTCCCGGTTGATCCCCCACAACAGGATTTAAACTCGTTCTCGCTAACAAACGACTTCACGCATGCAAACCTTCAACAAGATCTGGTAGAACATATTTGGAACAACGTTAACATGGTGGACGATGACGGAGCCGAAGGCGAAGACGAAGACGAGTAGTGTGTTTGTTTTAAATTTTAGACTTCGTAGGCTTTTTTTATTTTTTAGTTTCGGTATTTTTTTTTTAGGAAATGTAATTTTTTTTATTTTTATGTTATGAAATGAAATTATTTTATGTTGTTTTATATTGTGTTTTTTAAATTTTATAAAGATTTTATTACCTTGGGTTATTAAATTAAAACAAAAGAAATTATAAAATAATGAGGTGGGGCCCCATCCTCCATCCCCCTCCATCCTTCATTTGGCTCATCCCCCACGAGCCGCCTACGTGGCGCCTACGTGGAGGCTCATCCCCGTGGGGATGAGCCGAACCATACCCTCTAGTCTTACTAGTTTATCACCGTATACTAAAGAGTCTCATTAATAATTTTGTTTGAACAATACAAAGGGTAATTTTGTCATAGACCAAGTAAACGGCTGGCTATTGACTATAAAGGATTCGATGTCGATTTTTTGTATGCATTTATACCAAAATTAGCCTAGCCCCACATCATTTGGCATCTTTACTTATTTGATCGATTCAACTAAGATTGAGATTGGTACAAAAAATCGTAAATAAGTAAAAACACAAACTGATTTCTTGGCTTAATGGTTAAGGGCACTGGCGGACTCAGTATTTTTTTCCACTAGAGTCCGATTTTCACTGTTAAGATTTTTACAACTAAACGTTAGAATTTTCGGGTCAATTATCGGTCGGGGCGGGGCGAGAAACATAATAAAATACAATATCAGATAAAACTATATGATCGTTACTCATTAGAAAACACACAGTAAACAAAAGATGCCATTGAAATGAAAAAAAAAAAAAAAAACATCACAAAAATTTTAAGTTATTCCTACGAAAATCAAACTGATATAACTCAACCAACCTTATCTTTTAAACATTAGACGTACTAAAATTATCATCTGGGCTCAAGTTACTACACGTAAGTAATTCAGTTACCTCACCAAATTCTTGTATTTACATATTTCAATCACATTAATAAGGATTAAATAATATTGGTATGTTGTTCCCAATAATGATAGCCATGATGGGAGCAATTAATCCTCATAGAATGATTCAAAAATGCTAAACCATGTCCAGTGAGTTGCTAAAAAAGAAACAAAACACGTTACATAAAAGGGTCGAACTTGAGACCAATTTGTTTGGGGAGAAGGGATTTACCACCACGCTAAGTTTTTTTTTTTATGGGGTCCAACGAATTATTTTTATGGGGTCCTTAAAAAAATTAACAAAACGGTTCTACTAATTTTTTAGAAAACATTGGGGTCCGGGGACCCCGACCCATCCTATATGGGTCCGCCCCTGGTTAAGGGAGAGGTGGCAAGCTTTGCTTTTCTTGAAGGTCTTGGGTTCAAGTCCAGACAAGTGGGTTTTAATACTAACTTGGTAATGCTAGCATAATACTAACTACTAACCCGGTTAACGATATCCTAATCATACGCCGTAAAAAAAATAGCTAGATTATATGATAGTTTAAAAATATTTGATTGGGATAAAACATATGTGGAATAAAATGGCATACGTTGAATTTAGGCAAACTAAAGTGAGCCCACATTATTAATTTTTACACTATAAATACACAACCACCAATCCACGAACAATATCAAACAATCCACCATGAAAACATACGGAATCCTCCTCATTGCCGGAGTATTTTTGGCCGGAATCCTCAACACCGCTGCGCAGAACTGCGGTTGTGCTCCAAACTTGTGCTGCAGCCAGTACGGTTATTGCGGCACGGGGGTTCAATACTGTGGAACTGGCTGCCGACAAGGGCCATGTACCACGTCTCCCAGTCCCACAAATAATGCCGATATTTCTAGCATCGTAACGGATGCATTCTTCAACGGGATCGCGAATCAAGCAGGTGGAGGCTGTGCAGGAAGAGGATTTTATACACGCGCCGCCTTTCTTGAAGCCCACAGAAGCCATAGCCAATTCGGTAGGATTGGTTCGGCAGATGATTCAAAGAGGGAGATTGCCGCTTTCTTTGCACATGTTACGCATGAAACTGGACGTAAGACCATGCATTCTTCTATATTTTATATTACATTTCTCATATATAACTCACAAATTTAAATAAAATTATTATATACAATGTTAGTGTATATATTTTTTTAACGACAAATGTTACTTCTAATCTGTTACACCAATAATGCTAAACTATTCTTTATTGTCCGGGTTTGAACCTGAGACCTCTACTCTAAGAGACATATGTCTCTACCAAGTGGGCTAGCCACACTTCACCTACTATCAGTCTCTTCACCTACTATCACTCTCTTTAACTTTCATTAAATGTTTTTGAGGGTGCAAGTGGAAGGTTTAGGTTTTTGGGGGGTGTCGATGGGGGTGGGTTATGTGGTTTAAGTTTTTTTCGTATTAATGCACATGTGTAGTACCATTTTTATTTATTTTATTTTATTTTATTTTATTTTATTTTTTTGAAAAAAGTTTTTTATATATATTAAATATAACGATTTTTATAAAAAAAAATAAAAAAAAAATTGGTATGTTTTTTAGAGGTTTTTAGTTGTTTGTATATATCTTTTCAATAGTCGTTACATAAATTTTATTAAATGTTTTATTAATTAATTTCATAAATTTTCATGTGTGGCCAGATTTTTGTTACATTGAAGAAATAAATGGCCGCTCACAAAATTACTGTGACACCGGATTTCCTCAATATCCATGTAACCCTAGCAAGCGTTACTACGGGAGAGGTCCACTCCAATTGACATGGAATTACAACTATGCTCAAGCTGGTAGAGCCATCGGGTTTGATGGGCTCGGTAACCCTGATATTGTGGCCACAAATCGCGTCATCTCTTTTCGAACCGCCTTATGGTATTGGATGAATAGTGTGCGCCCGGTCATAGGTCAAGGATTTGGAGCTACTATTCGAGCTATCAACGGACCACTGGAATGTAACGGTCGGAATACAGCCACTGTAGACTCTCGTGTCCGGTACTATACTCAATATTGTAACCAGCTTGGAGTTGCACCAGGCAATAACCTTCGATGTTAGACGGACATTGAGATCGAATAATAAATTTATTTATGAATGTACTATGGCTGTTCGATGGAATAAGATATATATACCTGTACTCTTGTGGTATATATGTCGTGTATGTATTAAACAATATTAATAGAAATAAATGAAAATTAATGTCTTATTTTGAGTTTTCTAAGTATATAGTGATCTGTGAGTAGGATTTTCTTTTTAGCTTAATTTATAAAAAAACTAGGTTAAAACCCCGTGTATTACACGGGTTGTATAAGTGTAAATTTATATAATAAATAATAAAAACGATATATCTTTAAAAAATCCGTGTATTGAACGTATTGAACAAAATATAATGTCATATATTAATACATACAGTCGTTATGATTTATCTTTCAAAAAAGAACTTTGATGTACTATTTACTTATTATAACATTTTACTTTGTTTTTTTATATTTACTATTAGCTTAAAAACAGATGTATTACATAGGTTGAATAATATTCTCATGATGCATTCAAATTATGAAATACAATTATTTTAGTTAGTTTTAAGGACTTTCATGCTTGTTTGTTTATTTTGATCGATAAAACACTCGTCTCAATTTTGTATTCAAGAGAGTTTGTGGTACAAAAAGGTAGAGATCGATCCCCACATTTTTATGTATTTTCATCATTTTTTATGAATTATACCATAAGAAATAAATTCTCTTTGAATGGAGTATAGAATTGTTATATTTTTAAAAATGATGTTCTTTCTAAATGTTGATGCAATGTGCGATGAATGATGGGTGTAAACCAATTATAACCTCACGTCTAACATTACAAAGGTGAAACTAATTTGTCTAAATTTGACATTTGAAAGAATTGTGAGACTATAACGGTGAGTCCAAACCATTATAGTGATGCATCTAAAAACACTTATAGTTTGATAAAAGCATATGCCCTGGACCTAGAATTATTTAATTCTAGCGAAAGAAAAAACAATAATGCAATCTAATCTAATTCTAATAAAGGATTTCAAATAATGTCACGTGGCATTATAATACACTTATAACTTTGAATTCTTGTATATTTTTTTCTAAGTTAGCTATGTTTGAATAGACCTGAATTCGAAACGAATTCAAATAAGTTTGTTCGCGTTACTATTTGCGTTAATTTAATAATAATATTATTAATATTAATAATGATATATTAGATTATTATTATTGTTATATCAAACTAATATTGTTAATATATAATCCTTGTGTTTTATCTTTATTGTTATTATTTAATGTTATTTATTTATTTAATTATATTGTTAATTATAAGCCGTAAAAAGTTTTTTAGTATTGTTTACTTTTTATTATTATTATTATTATTATTATTATTATTATTATTATTATTATTATTATTATTTTATCTTTTATATAGTAAATGAAAATCTTTTATAAAAAAAAGTGTATCCTTATCTAAATTTTTAGTATTGTTTACTTTTTATTATTGTTGTTGTTGTTGTTGTTGTTGTTATTATTATTATTATTATTATTATTATTATTATTATTATTATTATTATTATTATTATTATTATTATTTTATCTTTTATATAGTAAATGAAAATCTTTTATAAAAAAGGTGTATCCTTATCTAAATTTTTGTTTATAATTATTTATAGAAAAACAAATATTTATTATTATCTAATTTTTAGTTTAAAATTATTATTGTTATTTAACATAGATAAATAGGAAATAAGGTGAGAAAGCATAAGTAAGTGACACGTGTCAAAAAAAGATTTTTGTTTATTAGTATAATAAAGAAGATTATTATTATTATTATTATTATTATTATTATTATTATTATTATTATTATTATTATATTACTTAAATATTTTATAAGCTTATTCGCTTTAATAATTTTCGTTTACAAATTTATTTGTTTTTAATTTAATATTCTTATAATCTTATATGTGTCGTTGATTTTATCATATTCATTATTATAAAAAGAAAAAAAACAGAGTTTACGAAACTATGAGTGTTACAACATTGTACATGAACACAAGTTCCAACATGCTCATAAGCAAAATGAATATAATACATAGACAACAGAGAGTGTTAGCAAGACAAACAATAACAAATATTCATTTACTTGTTGGGATTAAATACTGGTTTTCAAAACGAAAGTCAAAAGATATACACCACTTTGAATTCGGTTCGGTTTGTTTTTTTTTTTCGACCGGATAAACCTCCAAAGCAAACAAACCGAACAAACCAAAAACCAAACCACCCGTATATGTCTCCCTTTATATTATACATTCAACACTTAGATTAAATATTATTGTTATTAGTATTATTAATAATTTTAATCAATTGAATGAGAGAATGACAAGTGTCCTAAAACAGGTTTCTTTTATTATATAGTATAGATTATATAGTAAATGAAAATCTTTTATAAAAAAAGTGTATCCTTATCTAAATTTTTAGTATTGTTTACTTTTTATTATTGTTGTTGTTGTTGTTGTTGTTGTTATTATTATTATTATTATTATTATTATTATTATTATTATTTTATCTTTTATATAGTAAATGAAAATCTTTTATAAAAAAGGTGTATCCTTATCTAAATTTTTGTTTATAATTATTTATAGAAAATCAAATATTTATTATTATCTAATTTTTGTTTAAAATTATTATTGTTATTTAACATAGATAAATAGGAAATAAGGTGAGAAAGCATAAGTAAGTGACACGTGTCAAAAAAAGATTTTTGTTTATTAGTATAATAAAGAAGATTATTATTATTATTATTATTATTATTATTATTATTATTATTATTATTATTATTATTATTATTATTATTATTATTATATTACTTAAATATTTTATAAGCTTATTCGCTTTAATAATTTTCGTTTACAAATTTATTTGTTTTTAATTTAATATTCTTATAATCTTATATGTGTCGTTGATTTTATCATATTCATTATTATAAAAAGAAAAAAAAACAGAGTTTACGAAACTATGAGTGTTACAACATTGTACATGAACACAAGTTCCAACATGCTCATAAGCAAAATGAATATAATACATAGACAACAGAGAGTGTTAGCAAGACAAACAATAACAAATATTCATTTACTTGTTGGGATTAAATACTGGTTTTCAAAACGAAAGTCAAAAGATATACACCACTTTGAATTCGGTTCGGTTTGTTTTTTTTTTTTCGACCGGATAAACCTCCAAAGCAAACAAACCGAACAAACCAAAAACCAAACCACCCGTATATGTCTCCCTTTATATTATACATTCAACACTTAGATTAAATATTATTGTTATTAGTATTATTAATAATTTTAATCAATTGAATGAGAGAATGACAAGTGTCCTAAAACAGGTTTCTTTTATTATATAGTATAGATAGATATTGGATTCTACAGCATTATTCTAGGACAGGTTCGTTGACGGGGTCAAATAGTTTCCGATTGTTTAAAAAAGAGTAGGTTTTACAATTGTTGAGTAGGTTCTACAATTGTTTATTCGGTAGCAATTTTCTTTCAGGGTTTAAACTCTTTTATTTGGAAACCAACTTTTTGCTCTTTTACAGTTTATTTTTTTAAGCGGTCATCTATTTTGTTTTGTTTTGTTTTTTTTTTTAACTCAGCTTTCTTTATGGGCACGAGCACCATGTTTTTGTAATCTTTAACTAGTTGGATTCAATTCGATTTGTTATGATACTTGGCATGTGAGAGGAATCATGATTTAGGATAACCGTATCGTCCAATGGTATAGGTTTCGATTAAGTTAACAACCACCACGAGTTATGAAAATCATGAGAACTCCTACTCCACGTACGAGTTTTGCCACAGTTATTTGCACAAATGTAGATAAAAATATTATAAACACATCTGTAAAAAAAAACAAAAAATTTATAGAGTAGTTTTTTTTTGTTACGGCAATGAAAAATTTTTTTACACCTGATTTAAATTTTGTTACGGCGATGAATTTTTTTTTACACCTGATGTAAATTTTGCATGTGAAGTTTTTTTATTTATTTTTTTTTACGAAAACAAATGATTTTTTTTAAGATTTTTGAGGAAAAAATTTGAAAAAACTTTTGGAAGGCCTAGTTCTCACTAAAAGGTCGCTGTTGTTGCCCGTCGCTATTGTCAATTTGTCGCCGCTATTGATATCGTGGTGATGTGTATAAAATGCAACATATAAATTACATCAAATAAGGCATACAACTAACCCTTTTTAAGTACTAATGTTGGAAAAAGTGTGTTTTTGTCTTCCTTTTGTATTTTCAGGATTAAATGAGCTCAAATTAATAAAAGAAGTAAAAAGGCAGCTAAATCTAATATAAATACAAGAAAAGGAACAAAAGTGGATTGCCCGACCCCTCGACAGCATCCTCCCAAGCAAAACAAAGAAGGCAGAAGACTGAACACGCCCCGTGCTCAGCGAGCACGGGGCCGTGCCCAAGAAGCAGCAGAAAAGACAAACCTGTAGAAGCTTCTATTGCTCACCACGGGGGTGTGCCCAAAGTATTGCAGGCACATTAATTGTAATTGCGAATTACAATTAATGAGGAGAGATAGTGTCAGACAGGCACGGGGCCGTGCCCAGCGGACACGGGGCCGTGCCCAGCCCTCTGTTCGGCCTATAAATAGGAGTGCTTTGGCTCATTGCAACTCATCCCTTGGCACCACCTCTCTCACACTTCATCCACCACCCACCACCATCACAACACCATCATCCACCACCATCACAACACCATCATCCACCACCATCATCCGTTGTCCATCATAGAGTGTGAGTCGTCTCGGGATCCAAGATTGATCGTAAGAGTTCTTGACAATCAAGGCCATGTTTGCCTAAGTCTCTTACATCACTTGGTGAAGACAAGTGTTTAGTATAATACTTTTTATTTTTAATCTTTTGCACTTTTTATTTGGAGTTAACTGCCATTTTCGTCCCTGTGGTTTGGTCACTTTGGCCATTTCAGTCCATTTTTCAAAAATGCGCCATTTTCCTCCCCGACGTTCTGGAAAGGTGCCATTTCAGTCCAAAAATCATAACCCAGTTAAGTCGGTTAGTAAATAAGGACTGATTGTGTAAATTTGTAACATAAAGGACTGATTGTGTAAATTTGTAACACCACCACCACTAGCCCTGCCACCACCACCACTCCGCTGCCACCACCACCACCACCACCACCACCACCGCCACCACCACCACTCCGCTGCCACCGCCACCACCACCACTCCGCTGCCACCACCACCACCACTCCGCTGCCATCGCCACCACCAATTTTGTTGATGATAATGTTGTTGCTGATAATGTTGTTGCTGCTGCTACTGTTGCTTCCTTCAAATATTAATAGAGGCGATGATGATGATGATGAATTTGTCGTTCATCACCGCACCACCACAGCCCTGCCACCACCACTCTCACAGATGTCAACAGTGTCATCTCCCCCAAAGCGGTCAATAGAAGGTCAAACAGAAAATTCAACGGCTCAATTAACGACCAAAATCAGGTTATATTCCAATTAACCTGGTGCAAACATTGTACAAGTATAAACGAATGAACCGGAACAAGAAAAACGAACCGTTAACGGCTGGAACGACGTGTTGACTGATTCCGGCCACTGTGAAGATTCCGGCGAAGTTGCAGGTTCGGTTCCGGCTAAAATCGATGTGTTTGAGCATTGTGAGGGGTGTAAAATGTTTGTGGGGATCTAAGGAACTTCAGATGTCCGTTCAATTCGACCCAGATCGACAGAAACAGAAGATTAACACGTGGGGGTGTGGGGTGTCGGAAAGATGGTCGGATTTACTCCGGTCACCGGAGTAAAGAGGTAAAGGTGATGGTGGTGGTGATTGCAGAGCATAGAGAGAGAGAGAGTAGAGAGAGAGTGTGTGGTGGTGGTGATGGCAGTGGTGGTGGTGGCAGCGGAGTGGTGGTGGTGGCAGGGCTGTGGTGGCGGTGGCGGTGGTGGTGGTGGCAGCGGAGTGGTGGTGGTGGCAGGGCTGTGGTGGCGGTGGTGGCGGTGGTGGCAGCGGAGTGGTGGTGGTGGCAGGGCTAGTGGTGGTGGTGTTTAATATTTACTTAAATGGCCCTTTATGTTACAAATTTACACAATTAGTCCTTATTTACTAACCGACTTAACTGGGTTATGATTTTTGGACTGAAATGGCACCTTTCCAGAACGTCGGGGAGCAAAATGGCGCATTTTTGAAAAATGGACTGAAATGGCCAAAGTGACCAAACCACAGGGATGAAAATGGCAGTTAACTCTTTTATTTGGTTTTGTATTAATGACTTTAATTACTAGTTGCTTATGTTGAAGGTGACTTTTCCTTATCGTTTGTCCGTGGTGTCTTGGCATTATTTTACTGTCTATATAAAATAAAAGATTTTCACCATTCATATCTCCACGGTCTATATGGAGGTATGTTGGCTACCTGGTCGGGGGTTAAGGGAACGGTTTGGTAAGGGTATTGCCCTTGTTCAGCGTTTAGAGGTCCTGCAAGGGACCTGGGTCAAATTTAGTAGGATCTCCTTCAATACCCAAAGGTATTGGATGGCGGGGATCCAAACTCTTTGACCCCCTCATAAGTTAACTACTATTAATACTATAACCAGGCTATTTAGGACTGTATCCCTGCTGACTCAGACTACTTAGTCGAGGGTAACGTCACCTCCAAAAGAGGGGCCTACCATAATTTACATTAATAACTTAATTCATTATCTTTCAATAATCCGACCCTTTAGGATTGTATCCTTGCTGACTCAAACTACTGGGTTGAGGGTAACGTCGCCTTCAAAAGAGGGGCCTACTACAATAACTAAGATAATCTCTTAAACAAGTGCAAAAGTGCGAAAATAATCAAAGGTTATACTAATACACGAGTCGGATCCAAGTGATTCATCTTGTCTATCTGTTTTTTATTTTTATTTTATTTTTCAGCATTTAGTTAGTTTTATTTTCTTAGTTTAAAAATCTTTTTTCTACCTTTTTGATTTGATTAGACGTTGAGGATAAACCGGTACTAAAAGCTCTTGTGTCCTTGGACGACCTCGGTAACTTACCAACACTATACTACGTCCACGATGGGTGCACTTGCCCATATGTGTGTTTAGTGTTAGTAAATATCGTGTTTTATAAATTTAAAACTTGGCTAAAAAGTGTAAAAAGGGCTTAAAATATATATCTAAAACATATATACACTAACACGCATCAAGTTTTTGGCGCCATTGCCGGGGACACAAGGATTTTAAGAAAGCTTAAAATCAACGGCCTAATCAGTTTTTCAAAACCTTTTCAAAACGCGCGCACATTTTTCTGCATTTTAGTTTAGTTTGCATTTACAGTAGCCTGAACACGGGGCCGTGCTCACTGAACACGCCCCCGTGCTGCATATTTTTAGTTAGATACCCAGATACAGAGTCTGAACACGGGGCCGTGTTCACTGAACACGCCCCCGTGTCCAACGAGACCAGTAACTTTAATTAAAACGCCCAGATACAGATCCTGAACACGGGGCCGTGTCCACTGAACACGGGGCCGTGTCCAGCCTCTGTTTCCATCTTTATTTTTTGTTTTCTGGTCCCGAGACTCAGTTGTGGTCTGTTGAGTGATTCCTATGGATCAATACTCAGGAGGTTACAACTACACCTATGAGGAGGATGATTATATGAGAGGCTATTGCACTAATTATGGTAACCCGCACTCGGTACAATATTGTAACTTGTTTCAACCATCCGCTTCATACAACCATTATGAGGAGCACAGGTACGAGCCATCGACTTCATACACATCCTATGAAGACCAAAGGTATGAACCTCCTCCCTCATACTCATATTTTGATGAAACAAGGTATGAGCCTTCATACTCATACTTTGAAGAGTCAAGATGTGAGCCACCACCTTCATACGCTTATTATGAGGAACCATGGCGTGAACAACCCACCTCATACGAGTACTATGAAGAACAAAGTTTCGACCCTTATCCATCATATACTTATCATGAAGAACAATGGTATGAACCATCTTCTTCATATGGGTACTATGAGGAACCAAGGATTGAACAACCGGAATCAAGCCATGAGGATCCTGATCCTTACTCTATCACCGACATAGCCGATAGGATAATAGAAAAACTCAAATTTATCGAAAGATGCATAAAAGAATCTCGCGCAAGGGAAGAAGAGTCCCGCGTAAGAGAAGAATTAAAAAAGGAAGAAACGATACTTGAGGAATTAAAAATGGAAGAACAAATAAGTGAAAAACCGACTCATGAGCTAAACAACGAAAGTGGTGAGGCCGATAATGTTAAAATTCAAGAAGAGTCTAATTTTGAAGAAATTAATCTCTTGTCACCTTCTTTCGAAAACCATTATTTAGTAACCACTCATGCTAAGTTTTTAAAAGAGTTAAACACTAACACTAAAATTGAGGAAATGGTAAGTGTTAAGTTAACTAACGATCAAACTTCACTAATAAAAGAAGATCCTTTTGAAATTAACATCACACCGGTTCCATGTTTCTTTCAAAATTCATTTATTAGTAATGTCACCATTGATAAAGATCTTTGTGTTAACTTAATGCCTAACTACATTTTTGAAAAATTAAGTATTAGTGATTTTGCCCCACTTCAAATACCCATTTTTTTATCCAATCGGAAAGTAATAAAATCAATCGGTGTAGTTGAGGATGTCTTAGTTCAAACAAATCAAATGGTTATTCCAACCGACTTTGTCATCCTCGATGACGCTCCTCTCGTCTTGGGAAAACCTTTTGTAAAAACTCATGAAGCTTTGAAAAACCGGAAATTTAATAATCTACCTCTTCAATTAGGGGCATTCAAAAGGAGCATAGATCTTGAGCGTTCAATGAAATATCCTTTTGGCAATAATGACCCCCTAATTGAAGATGAAGATGAGCCACCCGATACAAGTGAAGAAGTTGACCACTTTGTTGAAGAGGAGGTCGCCATAGAACAAACCTTTAAAGTTCTTGACCTAGATGAGCCACAAAATAAGGTGTCTTCTAAAGACCCACCCCTTGAGCTCAAAGAACTCCCGAAAGGTTTAGAATATGCTTTTCTAGACAAAGATGGTAATTTACCTGTAATTATTTCGTCTAAATTAAGTAGCGTAGAAAAAGAAAAATTAGTTAATCTTCTTAAAAAACACAAAAATGCGATCGCTTGGAAGCTTGTAGATATCAAAGGAATAAGTCCTTCCATGTGCACGCACAAAATTTTAATGAATGATGACTACAAAACGGTAATACAACCACAACGCAGAGTAAATCCCAATGTGCAAGAAGTGGTTAAAAATGAAGTCATCAAACTACTTGACGCCGGACTAATCTATCCTATCTCCGATAGTCCATGGGTAAGTCCCGTCCAAGTAGTCCCAAAGAAAGGAGGTATGACGGTTATAACTAATGAAAAGAATGAATTAATACCAACAAGAACCGTCACATGATGGAGAGTTTGTATAGACTATAGGCGATTAAATGAAGCAACAAGGAAAGATCACTTTCCTTTGCCCTTTATTGATCAAATGTTAGAACGACTATCCGGTCATAAATTTTACTGTTTCTTGGATGGTTTTTCAGGTTACTTTCAAATTCCAATAGCACCTGAAGACCAAGAAAAGACGACTTTCACATGCCCCTACGGAAATTTTGCTTATCGACGCATGCCATTCGGTCTATGTAATGCACCTGCAACATTCCAACATTGTATGGTGGCCATTTTCCATGACATGATAGAAAAGACAATGGAAGTCTTCATGGATGACTTTTCTATCTTTGGAGATTCATACGACCAATGCCTCGATAACCTCAAATGAATGCTATCCCGATGTGAGGAAACTAACCTCGCCCTTAACTGGGAAAAATGCCATTTCATGGTAACAGAGGGAATAGTACTCGGTCACAAAATCTCAAGCGAAGGAATGGAAGTTGATCGAGCAAAAGTAGACACTATTTCTCGATTACCTCCACCCTCCTCCGTTAGAGCGATCAGAAGTTTCCTAGGGCATGCCGGATTTTATAGAAGGTTTATCAAGGACTTTTCAAAATTTCAAGACCTTTAACAAAATTACTTGAAAAAGATGCACCCTTCATCTTTGACAAGAATTGCAATCAAGCATTCCTAACCCTCAAGGAAATGCTAGTCAATGCACCTATCATGATAGCCCCTGATTGGAAATTTCCTTTCGAAATCATGTGTGATGCAAGTGACTTTGCTGTTGGAGCAGTCTTGGGACAAAGAAAAGAAAAGCATTTCCACCCAATTTATTATGCTAGTAAAACACTTAGCGATGCACAAGAAAATTACACAACTACTGAAAAAGAGTTACTAGCTATGGTATTTGCTTTTGATAAATTCCGTTCTTACCTTGTTCTTTCTAAAACTGTAGTCTATACAGATCATGCAGCTATCCGATACCTTTTCAAGAAACAAGACGCAAAACCACGTTTGATCAGATGGATTCTACTCCTCCAAGAATTTGATATTGAAATCAAAGACAAAAAAGGAGCAGAAAACACTGCTGCAGATCATCTTTCACGCCTAGAAGACCCAACTTTGAAGGCAACCAGGGACGAACCAATCAACGAAAAATTTCCCACAGAATCCTTGGAAATGGTGGAAAGCAGACAAGAACCATGGTATGCCGACTACGCTAATTACTTAGCTAGCGGTATAGTCACCAAAGGATGGCTACATCATCAAAGAAAAAAATTCTTTGCCGATGTAAAGCTTTACTTTTGGGAAGACCCTTATCTTTTCAAAATGTGTGCTGACCAACTCATCCTAAGGTGTGTCCATGGTGGCGAAGCACGAAGAATTCTCCGCCATTTGTAAGACCCTAATACGTATTTGACTAAAAGTCGCAGCGGAAGTTCAAGCCATAAACTTTCTTTCATTATAAACACCTTAACTTATTTAAGAATTAACTTTAACATAACTCTTTCACATAAATCCATCAATCGACTTATTTACTAAGTAAAAACATAGCTTATGTTTACTACATTATATACATCAACGTTCCCGTACAATCTCACTAGTGACTCGATCCTCGATCTCTGTTCCTTGATGATCCGCGTGACTCGTACTACCTGCGCTCACCACATTAAATTCATAACATTAGTACGCATTATAAACATACAAGATTTATTCACGTTTACTTTTTGTTCCGTTAACTCTTTACATCCCAGCTTTCCATCTGATCGTACATTCCGTGGTGAGACTTTCTCATTGTACCTGCGTTACACTTCGTTCTCAAGGCACACTATTATTATCGTCAATACTCAATTTCATTGAATACATGCGTATATACTTTCATACATACTTACATATGTGCATCCGTTCACACATAACTACTTACAAATCTACGTACCTACATTCATACGTACGTTCCTACATACGTGCATACCTACATACATACACGCATACATGTCTACATACATACCTATTACATGCCTTCTCACAACCCTACATACGTGCACACACTTTCGTACATACTCACTTGGATATATATATACACCTGCACATACTACCTACATACACACCTACATACATACATACATACAATCATTCATACATACCACTTATATTCACACATACATACATACATACCTTCATACGTATCTACTTAAGGAAATTCTTAACTTAGAATCCCACATTTAGGTACCATATTACTACATATTCTTTAGGATCCCACATTTAGGTACCATATTACTACATATTCTTTAGGATCCCACATTTAGGTACCATATTACTACATATTCTTTAGGATCCCACATTTAGGTACCATATTACTACATATTCTTTAGGATCCCACATTTAGGTACCATATTACTACATATTCTTTAGGATCCCACATTTAGGTACCATATTACTACATACTCTTTAGGATCCCACCTTTAGGTACCATATTACTACATACTCTTTAGGATCCCACCTTTAGGTACCATATTACTACATATTCTTTAGGATCCCACATTTAGGTACCATATTACTACATATTCTTTAGGATCCCACATTTAGGTACCATATTACTACATATTCTTTAGGATCCCACATTTAGGTACCATATTACTACATATTCTTTAGGATCCCACATTTAGGTACCATATTACTACATATTCTTTAGGATCCCACATTTAGGTACCATATTACTACATACTCTTTAGGATCCCACCTTTAGGTACCATATTACTACATAGTCTTTAGGATCCCACATTTAGGTACCATATTACTACATATTCTTTAGGATCCCACATTTAGGTACCATATTACTACATATTCTTTAGGATCCCACATTTAGGTACCATATTACTACATATTCTTTAGGATCCCACATTTAGGCCCCCTACCCGTCGGCGAAGCCCTCTAGTTTCTTTATTTGCAGTTTTCTGCAGGTTCGTTTCGTCGTCCGTACGCACTAAAACGCACGTAACTTTCGAACCGTTTACCCGTTTAACCTCCTGTTTCTTCCTATATGCTTGTAAATTCACATCCTATCGAATGAACTTAAAATCCCATAACCGCCTTAAGGAAAATCTTAACTTACACGCTATCGGCTTATTACCCTCTTACCCACAATTCGACCCGTTCATGCATTCATCAACGTAACTTGTTTGTTTTACCATAAACTCTTATAAACCTAATAATATCAGTGATACCTATCATAAAATAATTTCTTAGACATTTTGCATCCTCTTAACACATTATCGTTCATATACTTAGTTTTGACCCGTTAAGGGTATTTGCGCGTTAAATGGTTTATGACATACCAAGACCATACTCTTCGCTTCCATACTTGTCCAAGACATTACACTAATCAATAACTTGCTTCTAAACTACTTATTAAGATCGTTTGCCCAAAATACCCATCAAGGGCATTTTGGTCAACTTTAATCCCATCATTTACGACGAAAGACTTTCCTACATATTTAACCTCAAACATCATGTTTAATTAATTTCAACACTTTATTACTTACTTGAACTAAGAAGTGATTACGGAAATCACTTACCTTGAGCGTCCAAGTTCAAGCATAGGTTCCATGCTTTCTTTTGACCCATTAGCCTCCGTGCTTGAGCCCGTAGACATGCTATCTATCCTTACATGACCATACATTGATACCCTTATTAGTAAACAAGGCCACACAAAGCATCAATCACAATAAATCTATGCTCAACAATTGACTTTCATTAATGGATTTCTTGCAACTCATAGCATAGATTAACAATGAGATCCTTTCTACTCGCATAATATAAACACGCCATTACATATCTTGCTATAAATATTTCGTGCATCACTTTGACTTCCTAAACCGTACGTTTATGATAAGAGATCTACCTCACAACATTCCTACCATTGTTGACTTTCCAGAAAGTCAACTATCAAGCATTTCAACTTCCAACTTGGACACACATTCATTCACAAATTAACATGTTAGAATATAGTCATTATGCCATCTATGCTTCATACTCATTTTGTAGGACATATTTGGCCGCATAATCAAATAGTTACACATACACATATACATTCGATTCCGTTTATATCAACATCTTTATAGTTAACGCCAATATCAATTAAGTTTACTCTTTTCTAGGATTCTCATTCGTTCCATAACCATTCTTAAGTTGAAACTAATACGATCAAACATTCCATATATATTCATCACATCATTCAAGCGTATGGTACGAATTTCACATATTATTGTCATTTAGGCATTTCATCAAACACCTTGTGTGCGTACTACCATCTAAGCTTAATGTACAACTATTTCATGCATATCCTTCTAACCTCATACATAATTCACCAAAATTCTTCCTTCTAATCATCATGAATCATTTCTACATAATCATTAAACATACTAGAATCACATTTCTTTCAATTCCTCTAACAAGAATCTACCATGCATGCCAAAATACATCAATATTAAGCAAGAATTGGACATGGGTGATCATTCAAGTTGTTATCATCACCATAACCAAATGGGTTTCACATATAAACATCAAATTAACCCAAATCTTACATAACCCATGTTCTATATGATGTTTCTAACCCTTATACATAATCAATTTCATATTATCTCACGGATTAGAGCATAACCCACTTCACCCATGATCACCAATCTTAAATTTAAAACATACCTTATGATCTCCTCATGTTGGTGATCATTAATCCATGCTCGGTTATAGATTTAAGCATCATTTAGCCTTTCATACGTATGTGTGTTTGTGTGTGTGTGTTGATCTTTATATTAGTAAACAACTTTCATTTGTTTCCACTTTAGCCCCTCGGGTTTTCCTTTAAAACATAAATGACACTACCTTTCATTACTTAATACTTTTGACCATACCCTTAACTATGTTAAATAGCCTAGTTATTTATTTCATGACGTGTCATAAAGGAACATCCGACAAATATTAACATTCAGATTTTGGGGCGTTACAAGTCTACCACCCTTAATTGAGGTTTCGTCCCCGAAACCTTTCTTACCTTTATTTAACACTAATTATTCCTTCTCTACATACACTCGACACAACCACGAGCTCATTACAATGACTGTCATTCAATTTTCAAAAACATTCCTATTAATGTTTCTTTCATGTTTATTTCATTATTCATATTGTTTTGGTCAAAAATCACACAAGGATAATGTAACCAAACTTTATGAAAATGGGGTATGATGCTTGGTTAATTATGAAAGTAAAGGATCACTTCTGTGATAAAGGTGCAAAGACACAATGATTTATACGAGGAAAAAGCCCTTGATCAATGAATGATCTCCGGCATAAAAAACCTCGGGTGACGGCAACTACCGATCACCAACTTCAATATAACAAAAATATGATTACAACTTTGGATGATAATGAGCTGAGTACAAGGATCACTATTGCTTTTGGTGTCTAAGTGTGTGAGAGTTGCGTTGTATGTCGTGTGTCCTCTTCCAAATGATGGAGAAGTGATATTTATACATGTGTAGGTGACCTATTTTAGGTAGCTAAACTAATATTCAGCTCATTACCCCTTTAGAAATGAGATACAATCTAGCCTAAATAGCCGCCCATAAATCAAGCCATGTTTCCATATTCTGTGCAACGTCTATCTCTGATTTAGCTCTTGCCATAATTGTGAAGACGCGTCCCTGGATCATGACGCCTAGAGCGTATTCTGCTAGATGTTCCTGCGAAACAATATTGTATTAAGTCGAAGTGGCCGTTAGTATGAGGATCACCATAATGTCCCGTGATCCTGATCCTGAAGTCCTGCTGAGGATCACTGTCTGCCAAAGAAACAAGGATCACTGGTTAGGATCATGTGTAAGGATCACCTATAATAAAAATCCAGCCCTAACAATTGCCCCCAAAATATAAGGAGTTGATTGTAAATTAACGAGTTGTATTTTGTTTTGATCTTATCTCCAACGGGCAACTCCGAGTAACTAGCCGTTAATATTGAACTAGCCGTTACGATCATTACGTCATGGATGTGACAATCCCTGCAAATCATGATTATAAATAGGAGATAGGGTGAGGATCAGTTTGTATTTAAATTCAAGATACACTCCCTTTATATTCTGCACCGAAGATTGATCAGGTATATTTCTCTCTTTCTTTTCTCTTTGCTCTGTTTTCTGCTTCTACTCTGTTTCCGTCCCGTCACAAACATGTTGCTCCGGAATTCTCCACACAAGGATCCCAAGAAGGATAGTCCCTTAAAAAGCCAGGGGATTATCAAGGATTCTCCTACGGAGAGGTGTTGTTTCACTGATGTTCACATAGACAGAATTCGTCATTGTTTCCCGGCGAATGCTGTTTTCAAATCCTTCACACCTACCGCTCTGAGTGACTCTGTTTCGAATACCTGGGTGGCTTTTCCTGCTACTCCATTCACCATAGGGTATTCATATCCTTTCCCATCGTTCACCCAATCTTTCTTTTCCTTAACCGGCATCTCATATATCCAAGCTATGCCGATGATCTGGAGGGTTCTGTATACCTTTGAGAGGATCATCGAGCAGGAAGGGATTGATCTGGGGATGGCGGAGTTAGCTGAGTTTTACGATCTCACCACATTTGGTTCTCACCGGTATTTGTTGAAACGGAAAGCCGGGGAGGATCATCCTGTTTTCAAGGTTACTAAGAACGATTCAAACTGGAAGCGTCGCTTTTTCTTTGTTAGGAGGGATTCCATCCCAGATGGGGAGGATCTGCCCAAGGAATGGGCCATTCATGGTAGGATAGAGGATCCTCGAAGGATCACTATCAGCCTTGTCTCATATAATGAGGATCACTAATATCTCTTTTTATCTTTTGTGCAGCTATATCCATTGCTCATTTGAAATTAAGCCCTGCTGCAAAAGAGAGAGTCCTAGCTTTTAAAAAGCTTGATCCTGAAGTTAGAAGCTTCCAAGTCACTATCCAAGATTCTCAAGAGATATCCTCTGCATCTGCCACAATGTCAAGTAAGTATCCTCATAGAAAGTAAGTTTTATGTAAGAGTATTTAATTTAACAAGGGAACTTATCTTGTTTCTGAATTGTGTAGGTGCTGGAAAATCTGCCAGGTCTGTTAAATCTGCCTCCAAATTTGGGATAAGTGATCTTGCCAATGTCACGTCTTCAAAGAAGAAGGCTCCTGCTGCCAGTCCTTCAGCATCAGCTCCTAAAGCGCCTATCCGAGGCAAAGGGAAGAAGAGGAAGGCTTCAGATGATCTCCAGGGATTTCCCCTCCTCCGTCAGCAATTCCTCGACTACGTGAATGAGGTAAGGATCACTGCCCCTGTTGGTTATCCGTCTCGCATATCCTGTTTGTATATCCTGCTTTCTTTGAGGATCATCTGATCCTAAGCTTATCTTTTTTCTCCTGTTGCAGAAACTTGCCGAGATTGAGACCTATCTTGGCCATGTTGAGGACCAGGAGAGCCAAATTGCCGACCTCCAGCAAATGGGTGTGTTAAAGGATCTCAAGATAGGAGATCTTGAGAAGGAACTCCGGGTCATGAAGGCTGAGGCTGCTCAGAGGTTGATCGATATGGATAACGAGAAGCAGGAGATCACCCAAGATGCTAAGGTCTCCGCGGCAATTGCTATGTATAAGATACAACTTCAGATGGCCGAGGAGGCTCAGGATCCTACCTTTGACAAAAGCTCGTGTGATGTTGAAGGTTGGAAGGCAAGGCTGGCAGACCTGGAGGACGAGGATGAGGCTGAGGATATCCCAATGCTGGAGGGAGGTGATGCTGACAAGGATCAAGGTGGAGCAGCCGGTGGTGATGGAGCAGCAAAGGAGTAGGCTGCATGATTGGGCGATGATGGATATTGTTGACTAGGCCGGAGCCCAATTTTTTTAGGTTTGGTAGTGGTTTTTGTGGTTGTTGATGGTTTGAGACAATTATGGTTTGTAATCTTCGAACAATAGTTTTTAGGGTTAAGGATCCTGGATCCTTTGAACAATGGGTAGGATTGCAAAAGGTGGAGGGATCCTCTGTTTGGGGGATGAAACCTTTGTGATCCTGCCGCTTTTTAATTTCCTGCATAATGCTAAGACCGCATAGACAATGGACACCCTTTGCCAACCCATGTGGACGGGCCACGTTTTGCTGGTAGAAATGTGGGTTGGCAATTTTGACAACTTTTTGAAAGGGTTAATGATCCTTTTATAACTTAACTTTTCTGGCTTATCTCGTGTTGTTATCCTTATCTTCTTGTTTCTCAGTTGTTTTTGTAGTATATTTTAAAGTAGCAAGAGTTGAAAATATGTTATCCAAATTTAGGATATGATCCTAGATCAAATATCCTGATATTGAAAGTTTTCAAAGTACTTTAGTTCAAGGATCATAGGTTTGGTTGTCAAAGTATAAGGGTCGGTTAGGATAATGAATATAATTAAAATAGCCAAGGATCATACCTGAGGATCCAAGTCAGGATCCTAACCTTCAATCGAGACAATCGTGGATAAGATTTTGATGGATAATAAGGATTAAGGATCCTTATGTGTTTTACCTTTGACAAACCTGAAAAACGAAGCACAACTTGGGACTAAGCCAATGTAAGAAGTAAATTAGTAACTGGGGTTATGCCCAAAGGATAACTGAGAATGATCCCAGAGGATCACTGGGGACAAGCCCATAGGATAACTGGGGACAAGCCCAAAGGATAACTGAGAATGATCCCAGAGGATCACTGGGGACAAGCCCATAGGATAACTGGGGACAAGCCCAAAGGATAACTGGGGACAAGCCCAAAGGATCGTATGTAAACTGGAGTATGGCCCTTTCTGGCAACTATCCAAACTTAGTGACATGAAAATGTCAAAACCTTAGCTAACGTGAAAACGTTAGAAACCTTAGGAACGGATGTATGGTACGTCTACCATTATACGTAGGATCCTAAATATAGCCAGTACGATGAGGTTGTCAGCCCCGAAAGTGGGTACTGGTCCCAAAGACGTGAACTATACCAGGATCATCGTGCGCTGCTGGCGGAAACTGGGGATAATCCCAAGGATAACTGGGGTTGGACCCAAGGATCTGTGGTGCTTTTGGAGATCTTTGACGATTTGCTGAAGATACCTGAACTATCATAACTCAAATGGTTTGTGAGTAGAGGATGAAGGATACATGATCCTTATCCTTAGGTAAAAAGTAAGAAAATGCAATAGTTTTAGGATAAGCATATTACCAGAGTAAGGATCACTGATATCTCCGGGATCCTTCAAGGATACTTCAATGTAAGTGTTTTGGTCAAAAATCACACAAGGATAATGTAACCAAACTTTATGTAAACGGGGTATGATGCTTGGTTAATTATGAGAATAAAGGATCACTTCTGTGATAAAAGATGCAAAGACACAATGATTTATACGAGGAAAAAGCCCTTGATCAATGAATGATCTCCGGCATAAAAAACCTCGGGTGATGGCAACTACCGATCACCAACTTCAATATAACAAAAATATGATTACAACTTCGGATAGTAATGAGCTGAGTACAAGGATCACTGAGTGTCTAAGTGTTTGAGAGTTGTGTCGTATGTCGTGTGTGTTCTTCCGAATGAAGAAGAGTGGTATTTATACATGTGTAGGTGACCTATTTTAGGTAAAATGACTAATTATCAGCTCATTACCCCTTTAGAAATAAAGACAATCTAGCCTAAATTGCTGCCCATAAATCAAGCCTAGTTTCCATATCCTGTGCAACGTCTTTCTTCGATTAAGCTCTTGCCATATTTGTGAAGACGCGTTCCTGGATCATGATGTCTAGAGCATATCCTGCTAGATGTTCCTGCAAAATAATATTGTAGTAAGCGAAGGTGACCGTTAGTATAAGGATCACCTTAACGTCCCATGATCCTGATCCTGAAGTCCGGCTGAGGATCACTGTCTGCCAAAGAAACAAGGATCACTGGTTAGGATCACGTATAAGGATCACTTATAGTAAAATCCAGCCCTAACAATTGCCCCCAAAATATAAGGAGTTAATTGTAAATAGACGAGTTATATTTTGTTTCGATCTTATCTCTAACGGGCGACTCCAAGAAACTAGCCGTTATGCTCGGACTAGCCGTTATGATCATTACGTCAGAGATGTGACAATCCTGCAGATCATGATTATAAATAGGAGATAGGGTGAGGATCAGTTTGTATTTAAATTCGAGATACACTTCCTTCATATTCTACACCGAAGATCGATCAGGTATTCTCCTCTTCTCTTTCTTCTTCTCTCTATTCTCCTTTGCTCTGTTTCTTTTTACTCGATCACAATCATGCTGCTCCGGAGCTCCCCACACAAGGATTCCAAGAAGGATAGTCCTTTAAAAAGCCAGGGGATTATCAAGGATTCTCCTACGGAGAGGTGTTGCTTTAGTGATGCTCACGTAGACAAGATTCGCCATTGCTTTCCGGCGAATGTTGTTTTTAAATCCTTTGATCCTACTGCTTTGAGCGACTTTGTCTCAGATGTCTGGGTGGCTTTTCCTGCTACTCCGTTTGCTATAGGTTACTCATATCCTTTTCCAGACTTTACCCAGTCTTTCTTTTCCTTAACCGGCATCTCTTACATCCAAGCTATGCCGATGATCTGGAGGGTTCTTTATACCTTCGAGAGGATCATTGAGCAGGAAGGAATTGACCTGGGGATGGCGGAGCTAGCTGAGCTCTATGATCTTACTACGTTTGGATCACATCGGTATCTGCTGAAACGGAAAGCTGGGGAGGATCACCCTATCTTCAAAGTTACCAAGAATGATACAAACTGGAAACGTCGGTTTTTCTTTGTTAAGAGGGATTCCATCCCGGATGGGAAGGATCTGCCCAAGGAATGGGCCACTCATGGTAGGGTAGAGGATCCTCGAAGGATCACTGTCAGTCCTGTCTCATATGATGAGGATCACTAATGCCTTTTTTCCTTTGTCTTTTATGCAGCTATTTCCGTTGCTCACCTAAAATTGACCCCTGCTGCAAGAGAAAGAGTGTTAGCTTTTAAAAAGCTTGATCCTGAAGTTAGAAGCTTCCAAATCACTATCCAAGATTCTCAAGAGATATCCTCTGCATCTGCCACAATGTCAAGTAAGTATCCTCATAAAAAGTAAGTTTTATGTAAAAGTATTTAATTTAATAAGGGAACTTATCTTGTTTTTGAATTGTGTAGGTGCTGGAAAATCTGCCAGGTCTGTTAAATCTGCCTCCATATTTGGGATAAGTGATCTTGCCAATGTCACATCTTCAAAGAAGAAGAAGGCTCCTGCTGCTAGTCCTTCAGCATCAGCTCCCAAAGCATCTATCCGGGGCAAGGGAAAAAAGAGGAAAACCTCTGAAGATCTCCAAGGATTTCCCCTCCTCCGTCAGCAATTCCTCGACTACGTGAATGAGGTAAGGATCACTGCCCCTGTTGGTTATCCGTCTCACATATCCTGTTTGTATATTCTGCTTTTCTTGAGGATCATTTGATCCTATGCTTATCTTTTTCTTCTCCTGTTGCAGAAACTTGCCGAGATTGAGACCTATCTTGGCCATGTTGAGGACCAAGAGAGCCAGATTGCTGACCTTCAACAAATGGGCGTGCTTAAGGATCTCAAGATAGGAGATCTTGAGAAGGAACTCCGGGTCATGAAGGCTGAGGCTGCTCAGAGGTTGATTGATATGGATAACGAGAAGCAGGAGATCACCCAAGATGCTAAGGTCTCCGCGGCAATTGCTATGTATAAGATACAACTTCAGATGGCCGAGGAGGCTCAGGATCCTACCTTTGACAAAAGCTCATGGGATGTTGAAGGTTGGAAGGCAAGGCTGGCAGACCTGGAGGACGAGGATGAGGCTGAGGAGATCCCCATGCTGGAAGGTGGTGATGCTGAGAAGGATCAAGGTGGAGATGCTGGTGGTGATGAAGCAGCGAAGGTGTAGGCTGCATGATTGGGCGATGATGGATATTTCGAGACTAGGCCGGAGCCCAATTTTTTAGGATTGGTAGTGGTTTTTTGTGGTTGTTGATGTTTGAAACAATTATGGTCTGTAATCTCTGAACAATAGTTTCTTAGGGTTAAGGATCCTGGATCCTTTGAACAATAGGTAGGATTACAAAAGGTGGAGGGATCCTCTGTTTGGGGGATGAAGCCTTTGTGATCCTGCCGCCTTTATTTCCTGCAAAATGCTAAGACCGCATAGACAATGGACACCCTTTGCCAACCCATGTGGACGGGCCACGTTTTGCTGGTAGAAATGTGGGTTGGCAATTTTGACAACTTTTTGAAAGGGTTAATGATCCTTTTGTTTAATAATATAACTTAACTTTTCTGGCTTATCTTGTGTTGTTATCCTTCAATAATCCTCTTATTTCTCAATTGCTATATTTGTTAAAATAACAAGAGTTGACAAAGTGTTTAATAAACTTAGGATATGATCCTGGATCAAATATCCTTATATTGAAAATTCTCAAAGTGTTTTAGTTCAAGGATCATAGGTTCGGTTGTCAAAGTATAAGGGTTGGTTAGGATAAAGAGTATAATCAAAAATAGTCAAGGATCATACCTGAGGATCCACGTTAGGATCCTAACCTTCAATCAAGACAATCATAGATAAGACTTTGATAGTTAATAAGGATTAAGGACCCTTATATGTTTAGACTTCCAAAACCTGAAAAGTGAGATATAACTTGGGACTAAGCCAATGTAAAAGATAAATTAGTAACTGGGGACATGCCCAAAGTATAATTGAGAATGATCCCAGAGGATCACTGGGGACAAGCCCATAGGATAACTGGGGACAAGCCCAAAGGATAACTGGGGACAAGCCCAAAGGATCGTATGTAAACTGGAGTATGGCCCTTTCTGGCAACTATCCAAACTTAGTGACATGAAAATGTCAAAACCTTAGCTAACGTGAAAACGTTAGAAACCTTAGGAACGGATGTATGGTGCGTCCACCATTATACGTAGGATCCTAAATATAGCCAGTACAATGAGGTTGTCAGCCCCGAAAGTGGGTACTGGTCCCAAAGACGTGAACTATACCAGGATCATCGTGCGCTGCTGGCGGAAACTGGGGATAATCCCAAGGATAACTGGGGTTGGACCCAAGGATCTGTGGTGCTCTTGGAGATCTTTGACGATTTGCTGAAGATACCTGAACTATCATAACTCAAATGGTTTGTGAGTAGAGGATGAAGGATACATGATCCTTATCCTTAGGCAACAAGTAAGAAAATGCAATAGTTTTAGGATAAGCATATTACCAGAGTAAGGATCACTGATATCTCCGGGATCCTTCAAGGATACTTCAATGTAAGGATCACATGCATGAAGGATCATGTTCATATGAAATATTTCTTTAAGTGAACAGCATTCCAGGCTCTTGGTAACAAGTTTCCTTCCATGGTTAGCAACCTATATGCCCCCTTTCCTGCTTCAGCTTCGATCAAGTAGGGACCTTCCCATTTTGGTGCTAGCTTCCCGTCAGCAGGATTGATAGTATTTTGAAATGCTTTTCTCAACACCATATCTCCAACTTGGAACTTCCTTATCCTGACATTCTTGTTGTAGGCACCAGCCATCCTTTGTTGGTAGCTTGCCATCCTTATCCTAGCTAGATCCCTGTTTTCCTCAATAGTATCCAAATCCTGAGCTAGGATTGTAGCATTTTCTTCAGGATCACGAGCACTTGTTCTAGCAGTTGGGATCACCATCTCTGTTGGGATCACTGCTTCTGCCCCAAATACTAAAGAGAAGGGTGTTTGACCGGTGGCATTCTTGGGAGTTGTCCTATCAGCCCATAGGACATAAGGTAACTCTTCTGCCCATTTCCCTTTCTTGGATCCTAGCTTCTTCTTCAGATTGTTGATGATGATCTTGTTGGATGATTCTGCTTGACCATTGGCTTGTGGGTGAACTGGTGTTGATGTGATCATCTTGATTCCCCAACTGTCACAAAAGTTAGTGGTTCTGCTTCCAATGAATTGGGAGCCATTATCACATACAATTTCAGAGGGAATGCCAAATCTAGTTATAATGTTTCTTTTAATGAAGGATATGACTTCCTTTTCTCTGACTTGAGCGAAGGCTTCAGCTTCTATCCACTTGGAAAAATAGTCAGTCATGGCAAGCATAAATACTTTTCCACCAGGTGCTTTAGGGAGCTTGCCAACTATATCCATTCCCCATCTCATGAATGGCCAAGAGGATGGTATGGGGTGTAGTAATTCAGCTGGTTGGTGAAGGATATTGCTATGTCTTTGGCAAGGATCACATTTCTTAGCATACTCTATAGCATCCCTTTTCATGGTTGGCCAGTAGTATCCTGTTCTAAGGATCCTTGAGAATAATGCCCTGCCCCCAGTGTGGTTTCCACAATCTCCTTCGTGGAAGTCTCTCAACACTTCTTCGATTTCAGGATCTTCAATACATCTTAAATATGGTCCTGCAAGGGATCGTTTATATAGCACATTATTTAAGATTGCAAATTGAGATACCTTAATCCTGAAAGCTCTAGGATTTTCTCCTGTTGGAATCTCCCCATGTTGCAAGTATCTCATGATTGGTGAGATCCATGATCCTGAATAAGATTGGGCTTCTTCACTAGGGATCATTGCAGTATCCTCTTCTATTTCCATGGCCACCTGATTTTCAATAGCAGGAGCCAGGATATGGATGATAGGGATACTTATATCTTCTGGAATCTTCAAGGATGATCCTAGGTTGGCCAATGCATCAGCTTCCGTGTTATCCTCCCTTGGTACCTGTGTTAAGCTAAAAGAAACAAAAGAGAGTGCCAATTCTTTGACTATCTCTAAATATTTTGTTAGTTTTTCACCTTTAACAGCATAGGATCCGTTAAAGTGATTAGTGATCAATAATGAATCTACATATACTTTGAGATACTTTACCCCCATATCCTTAGCAATTTGTAAGCCAGCAATTAAGGCTTCATACTCAGCCTCATTGTTAGTTGCTTGGAACTCACAGGCTATGGAGTGGGGTATTATGTCCCCCTGTGGCGATTTTAGTAGGATCCCTAGCCCTGTGCCTTTGATATTTGAGGATCCGTCAGTGTGTAGTATCCAAGGATCCTTGGTCTCATCCAGCTGCTGAACCTCCAATTCTGCTTCTATTTGTAGATCACTACTGAAATCAGCCACAAAGTCAGCTAGTGCTTGAGATTTAATAGCTGTTCTTGGTTCGTATCTTATATCATGGGCACTAAGCTTTACTGCCCACTTAGCCATTCTCCCTGACATATCTGGTTTCCTGAGGACATTCTTAATTGGTAAATTAGTTCTAACGACAATAGTATGGGTTTCAAAATAATGCCTTAACTTAGTGGATGCCATGATTAATGCAAGGATAAGTTTTTCGAGGTGTGAGTACCTGGATTCGGCATCAAGTAAACTTTTACTTACATAATAGATAGGATGTTGTGTACCTTCATGATCCTTGACAAGGACTGCACTTACAGCGGTTGAGGATACCGCCATGTACAAGGATAACACATCTCCTTTTTCCGGTTTTGCTAGTGCTGGTGCTGAGGACATATATTCTTTGAGGGCTTGTAGAGCGTTCTCATGTTTCTCAGTCCATTCAAACTTCTTATTCTTCCTTAGGATATCGTAGAATTCTTTACATTTTTCTGAGGATTTCGATATGAACCTGTTCAAAGCTGCTATCCTGCCTGTCAGTCTTTGGACATCCTTGGCATTGGCAGGAGATTTGATATTTATTAATGCTTTGATTTGTTCCGGGCTTGCTTCAATGCCCCTCTGGGTTACCATGTATCCTAAGAACTTTCCTGCCTTAACACCAAAATGGCATTTTGAAGGATTAAGTTTCATGTTGTAACTATCAAGGATATCGAATGCTTCTTCCAAGTCCCTTAGGTGATCCTCAGCTTTCTTCGACTTGACCACCATATCATCTATGTACACCTCCATAGTTTTTCCAATTTGATCTTTGAACATCATATTTACCAGCCTTTGATATGTTGCACCTGCATTTCTTAGTCCAAAAGGCATGGCAATATAACAATATAAACCGGTTGGGGTCATAAAGGCTGTATCCTCTTGGTCAGATGGTTCCATCTGGATTTGTTGGAATCCAGATGATGCATCCATAAAAGTTAACAGTTCATGCCCCGCTGTTGCATCCACCATAGAGTCAATGTGGGGTAATGGGAAAGGATCCTTGGGACATGCCTTATTCAAATCAGTGAAATCGACACATACCCTCCACTTTCCGTTTTTCTTTTGGACAACAACCACATTGGCTAACCATTTTGGATACTTTACCTCTCTGATCATACCTGCTCGAAGTAGTCTCTCTACTTCTTCTTGGATAATGGCATTCCTTTCTGGTGCAAACTTCCTCCTTTTTTGATGGATTGGCTTGATAGACCTGTCAATGCCAAGTTTGTGAGTAATAATATCCTTAGATATACCTGTCATATCTTCATGTTTCCAAGCAAAGGTAGATTTTCTTCTCTTGAGGAAGGATATCATGTCTCCTTTCATCTCGCCAAGGATCCCTGATCCGATATAGATTTTTGATTCAGGATCACTAGGATCCAAGAGGATTTCATCTACATCTTGTTCCCTTGCCTCCAAGACATTCCTTGGAGGATACTGTAATTGCTATTGCTCCCTTGGCTTCGAGGTTGGCTTCATAGATGAGGTATAACAATCCTTAGCCTCCTGCTGGTCACTATCGATCTTGATTATTCCCCATGGGCTAGGGAGCTTCACACATTGATGGTAGGTAGATGGGACTGCTTTCATATCATGTATCCAAGGCCTGCCAAGGATAACGTTGCAACAAGATAAACAGTCAATAACACAAAATTTCTGATAATTATGTAATCCTTCCACGTAGATTGGGAGTTTGATGTCCCCCAGAGTTTTCTTTGTTTCCCCACTGAATCCTACAAGCACGGAGGATCTTGGTGTGATGTCTGATTCTGGGATTCCCATCTTCTTCAAGACATCAAGCTGGATAATGTTCACTGAGCTCCCTCCGTCAATAAGGATCCTGCGGACAAAATGGTTAGAGATAAAGAGAGTGATAACTAAACTATCATGGTGAGGATCCTGAATGTTAATGCGATCGTCCTCATCAAATGTTATCATCTTCCCTTCTGAGACACTTGAGGTTCTAATAGGCCTTTCTCCATTATCCATTTTTGATTCTTTTGCATGTCTTTTGGCCGCTGAAAAGGATGTACCACAAATGTCTGATCCTCCGGATATAAAGTTAATCACTTGTGCGTTTGCTGGAGGTGCCGGAGCTTTTTCAGGGATCCTTTCAGGATCCTGGGTCCTTTGCTTTTTTCTCCCCAACAATTCTTTTAGATGCCCCTTGCTTAGCAGGTATCCAATTTCTTTTCTTAAGGCTATGCAATCTTCAGTTAGATGCCCGAAATCCTCATGGTATGCACACCATTTGGATTTATCCTTAGTCCCGGATGGTTTGTCATTCTTCCTGGGCCATCTAGCTTTTTCACCTAGATTCTGCATTGCAAGGATTAGTTCATGATTATCAACGGAAAAACAATATTCTGAGATTGGAGGATATTCTTCATTATCCTCTTCTTGGTCAACAGCATGCACATTCTTGTTCTCATTTCTATGGTAGGATTTGAACTTGTTGCTTTTGAAGGAGGATCCTTGCTTATCTTGTTTTGAGGATCCTACTTGTCTTTCCTGGACCCTCTTGTCGTCCTCTAACCGGATAAACCTGAGTGCTCGAGTTCTTACTTCATCTAAATTCCTGCATGGTGTCATAACGAGATCATCATAGAATAATGAATCCTTAAGCAGTCCCATTTTGAAGGCTTCAACAGCCGTAGCCATATCCAAGTTGGGAATGTCCAAGGATCCTTTACTAAATTTAGTTATATAATCCCTTAATGATTCGTTATGATTTTGAGTTATCCTGTACAGATCACTAGTTAATTTTTCAAATTTTCTACTACAAGAGAATTGGTTATTGAATAAATTAACTAAATTGGCAAATGAAGTAATAGAGTAAGGGGGAAGACTTAGCAGCCACTTAAGAGCTGATCCAGTAAGAGTGGATCCAAATCCTTTACATAGGCATGCTTCCTTCAATTTTTCTGGGATAGGATTGATCTCCATCCTCTCCCTGTATTGTGCTATATGCTCCTCTGGATCCGTTGTGCCATCATACAGCTTCATGGTAGGGATATGGAACCTTTTGGGTACCTCTGCATCACAAATTGGTGGTGCAAAACGGGATACCTTGTGGCTTCCATCCGCAATCTCTGGGATAGGCTTGACTACCCCTGGAACACTTGAGATCATGTCCTTTAGTTTCTGTAATTCCCTGGCCATAGCATGATTGGTACCTGTATCCTGCATGAATCCAAGGTTAGTAGTAGGATAATTATTTAAAGTGTTACCTCCCATTGGGTTCAAGTTAGGGAATCCATATTGCTGGGATTCTGGAACAACCGAGGGACCAGTGGAAGCAATGGTCTGCATTGGAATGAAGTCCCCTTGATGGACATCTAGACTCCCTGTTTGCAAACTTTTTAGGGATCCTGGCATCCGTAAGGATCCTGGTATCTGGGATGATCCTGGAATGAAGGAGGATCCTTGAACCTGGGATGATCCTGGGACGAAGGAGGATCCTTGAACCTGGGATGATCCTGGAACAAAGGAGGATCCTTGAACCTGGGATGATCCTGGAACAAAGGAGGATCCTTGAACCTGGGATGATCCTGGAACAAAGTAGGATCCTGGAAACTGTTGTGTCTCCGGATAGGCTCCCGAATTCCTGAAGGATCCCATGTACTGAGGATAGGATCCTACGGGCTGAAAATGTGAGCCTGATGTCTGAGTCATTGCTGCCGAGTTGAGATGTGATCCTCCTGACTCCCCTATAATTTGCACGTCCGGGATCCCTGATGGCTGGGAAGTGATCATTGGAGTATCAAAGCTCAAGGATTTGGGCATCAGTGGAGAATGATCCTCTGCCGCTTTCTTTTGTCTTTTGAGATCTCCAATTTCTCTGAGGATCCTTTCGTTAGTTTCATCTTGCCGCTGCATACGATCCTTCATCTGCAAAATTAAAGCAAATACATCACTAGTACTGGGAATAGAAGAATTCATAGCAGAAGAAGATAGAGGTTTAGAGGAAGTGGGAGTTGATCTCTTCTCAGTATTTCTCTGAGATCCTGCCGGTGGAGGAGGCAAGGTGATCTGTGATGAAGTGACCACAGACATCGCTGTGGACGTGTTCTTCAATGATGAAGCCATGTTACTCTCTGAGATGATTTCGAACAAAAGATTTTCTTATGAATGAAGCACCAATTGCCCCACGGTGGGCGCCAAACTGTTTTGGTCAAAAATCACACAAGGATAATGTAACCAAACTTTATGTAAACGGGGTATGATGCTTGGTTAATTATGAGAATAAAGGATCACTTCTGTGATAAAAGATGCAAAGACACAATGATTTATACGAGGAAAAAGCCCTTGATCAATGAATGATCTCCGGCATAAAAAACCTCGGGTGATGGCAACTACCGATCACCAACTTCAATATAACAAAAATATGATTACAACTTCGGATAGTAATGAGCTGAGTACAAGGATCACTGAGTGTCTAAGTGTTTGAGAGTTGTGTCGTATGTCGTGTGTGTTCTTCCGAATGAAGAAGAGTGGTATTTATACATGTGTAGGTGACCTATTTTAGGTAAAATGACTAATTATCAGCTCATTACCCCTTTAGAAATAAAGACAATCTAGCCTAAATTGCTGCCCATAAATCAAGCCTAGTTTCCATATCCTGTGCAACGTCTTTCTTCGATTAAGCTCTTGCCATATTTGTGAAGACGCGTTCCTGGATCATGATGTCTAGAGCATATCCTGCTAGATGTTCCTGCAAAATAATATTGTAGTAAGCGAAGGTGACCGTTAGTATAAGGATCACCTTAACGTCCCATGATCCTGATCCTGAAGTCCGGCTGAGGATCACTGCCTGCCAAAGAAACAAGGATCACTGGTTAGGATCACGTATAAGGATCACTTATAGTAAAAATCCAGCCCTAACAGTAAGGATCACATGCATGAAGGATCATGTTCACATGAAATATTTCTTTAAGTGAACAGCATTCCAGGCTCTTGGTAACAAGTTTCCTTCCATGGTTAGCAACCTGTATGCCCCCTTTCCTGCTTCAGCTTCAATCAAGTAGGGACCTTCCCATTTTGGTGCTAGCTTCCCGTCAGCAGGATTGATAGTATTTTGAAATGCTTTTCTCAACACCATATCTCCGACTTGGAACTTCCTTATCCTGACATTTTTGTTGTAGGTACCAGCCATTCTTTGTTGGTAGCTTGCCATCCTTATTCTAGCTAGATCCCTGATTTCCTCAATAGTATCCAAATCCTGAGCTAGGATTGCAGCATTTTCTTCAGGATCACGAGCAATTGTTCTAGCAGTTGGGATCACCATCTCTGTTGGGATCACTGCTTCTGCCCCAAATACTAAAGAGAAAGGTGTTTGACCAGTGGCATTCTTGGGAGTTGTCCTATCAGCCCATAGCACATAAGGTAACTCCTCTGCCCATTTTCCTTTCTTGGATCCTAGCTTCTTCTTCAGATTGTTGATGATGATCTTGTTGGATGATTCTGCTTGACCATTGGCTTGTGGATGAACTGGTGTTGATGTTATCATCTTGATTCCCCAACTGTCACAAAAGTTAGTGCTTCTGCTTCCAATGAATTGGGAGCCATTATCACATACAATTTCAGAGGGAATGCCAAATCTAGTTATAATGTTTCTTTTAATGAAGGATATGACTTCCTTTTCTCTGACTTGAGCGAAGGCTTCAGCTTCTATCCACTTGGAAAAATAGTCAGTCATGGCAAGCATAAATACTTTTCCACCAGGTGCTTTAGGGAGCTTGCCAACTATATCCATTCCCCATCTCATGAATGGCCAAGAGGATGGTATTGGGTGTAAAAATTCAGCTGGCTGATGGAGGATATTGCTATGCCTTTGGCAAGGATCACATTTCTTAGCATACTCTACAGCATCCCTTTTCATGGTTGGCCAGTAGTATCCTGTTCTAAGGATCCTTGAGAATAATGCCCTGCCCCCAGTGTGGTTTCCACAATCTCCTTCATGGAAGTCCCTCAACACTTCTTCAATTTCAGGATCCTCAATACATCTTAAATATGGTCCTGCAAGGGATCGTTTATATAGCACATTATTCAAGATTGTAAATTGAGATACCTTGATCCTGAAAGCTCTAGGATTTTCTCCCATTGGAATCTCTCCGTTTTGCAAGTATTTCATGATTGGTGGGATCCATGATCCTGAATAAGATTGAGCTTCTTCACTAGGGATTACTGCAGTATCCTCTTCTATTTCCATGGCCACTTGATTTTCAATAGCAGGAGCCAGGATATGGATGATAGGGATACTTATGTCTTCTGGAATTTTTAAGGATGATCCTAGGTTGGCCAATGCATCAGCTTCCGTGTTATCCTCCCTTGGTACCTGTGTTAAGCTAAAAGAAACAAAAGAGAGTGCCAATTCTTTGACTATCTCTAAATATTTGGTTAGTTTTTCACCTTTAACAGCATAGGATCCATTAAAGTGATTGGTGATCAATAATGAGTCTACATATACTTCGAGATATTTTACCCCCATATCCTTAGCAATTTGTAAGCCAGCAATTAAGGCTTCATATTCAGCCTCATTGTTAGTTGCTTGGAACTCACAGGCTATGGAGTGGGGTATTATGTCCCCCTGTGGCGATTTTAGTAGGATCCCTAGCCCTGTGCCTTTGATATTTGAGGATCCGTCAGTGTGTAGTATCCAAGGATCCTTGGTCTCATCCAGCTGCTGGACCTCCAATTCCGCTTCTTTTTGTAGATCATTACTGAAATCAGCCACAAAGTCAGCTAGTGCTTGAGATTTAATGGCTGTTCTTGGTTCATATCTTATATCATGGGCACTAAGCTTCACTGCCCACTTAGCCATCCTCCCTGACATCTCCGGTTTCCTGAGGACATTCTTAATTGGAAAATTAGTTTTAACAACAATAGTATGGGTTTCAAAATAATGCCTTAACTTAGTGGATGCCATGATTAATGTAAGAATAAGTTTTTCGAGGTGTGAGTACCTGGATTCGGCATCAAGCAAACTTTTACTTACATAGTAGATAGGATATTGTGTACCTTCATGATCCTTGACAAGGACTGCACTTACAGCGGTTGAGGATACCGCCAGGTATAAGGATAACACATCTCCTTTTTCCGGTTTTGCTAATGCTGGTGCTGAGGACATATATTCTTTAAGGGCTTGTAAAGCGTTCTCATGTTTCTCAGTCCATTCAAACTTCTTATTCTTCCTTAGGATATCGTAGAATTCTTTGCATTTTTCTGAGGATTTCGATATGAACCTGTTCAAAGCTGCTATCCTGCCTGTTAGTCTTTGAACATCCTTGGCATTGGCAGGAGATTTGATATTTATTAATGCTTTGATTTGTTCCGGGCTTGCTTCAATGCCCCTCTGGGTTACCATGTATCCTAAGAACTTTCCTGCCTTAACACCAAAATGGCATTTTGAAGGATTAAGTTTCATGTTGTAATTATCAAGGATATCGAATGCTTCTTCCAAGTCCCTTAGGTGATCCTCAGCTTTCTTTGACTTGACCACCATATCATCTATGTACACCTCCATAGTTTTTCCGATTTGATCTTTGAACATCATATTTACCAGCCTTTGATATGTTGCACCTGCATTTCTTAGTCCAAAAGGCATGGCAATATAACAATATAAACCGGTTGGGGTCATAAAGGCTGTATCCTCTTGGTCAGATGGTTCCATCTGAATTTGTTGGAATCCAGATGATGCATCCATAAAGGTTAACAGTTCATGCCCCGCTGTTGCATCCACCATGGAGTCAATGTGGGCTAATGGGAAAGGATCCTTGGGACATGCCTTATTCAAATCAGTGAAATCGACACATACCCTCCATTTTCCGTTTTTCTTTTGGACAACAACCACATTGGCTAACCATTTTGGATACTTTACCTCTCTGATCATACCTGCTCGAAGTAGTCTCTCTACTTCTTCTTGGATAATGGCATTCCTTTCTGGTGCAAACTTCCTCCTTTTTTGATGGATTGGTTTGATAGACCTGTCAATGCCAAGTTTGTGAGTAATAATATCCTTAGATATACCTGTCATATCTTCATGTTTCCAAGCAAAGGTAGATTTTCTTCTTTTGAGGAAGGATATCATGTCTTCTTTCATCTTGCCAAGGATCACTGAGCTCCCTCCATCAATAAGGATCCTGCGGACAAAATGGTTAGAGATAAAGAGAGTGATAACTAAACTATCATGGTGAGGATCCTGAATGTTAATGCGATCATCCTCATCAAATGTTATCATCTTCCCTTCTGAGACACTTGAGGTTCTAATAGGCCTTTCTCCATTATCCATTTTTGATTCTTTTGCATGTCTTTTGGCCGCTGAAAAGGATGTACCACAGATGTCTGATCCTCCGGATATAAAGTTGATCACTTGTGCGTTTGCCGGAGGTGCTGGAGCCTTTTCAGGGATCCTTTCAGGATCCTGGGTCCTTTGCTTTTTTCTCCCTAACAATTCTTTTAGATGCCCCTTGCTTAGCAGGTATCCAATTTCTCTTCTTAAGGCTATGCAATCTTCAGTTAGATGCCCGAAATCCTCATGGTATGCACACCATTTGGACTTGTCTTTAGTCCCGGATGGTTTATCATTCTTCCTGGGCCACCTAGCTTTTTCACCTAGATTCTGCATTGCAAGGATTAGTTCATGATTATCAACGGAAAAACAATATTCTGAGATTGGAGGATATTCTTCATCATCCTCTTCTTGGTCAACAGCATGCACATTCTTGTTCTCATTTCTATGGTAGGATTTGAACTTGTTGCTCTTGAAGGAGGATCCTTGCTTATCTTGTTTTGAGGATCCTACTTGTCTCTCCTGGATCCTCTTGTCATCTTCTAGCCGGATGAACCTGAGTGCTCGAGTTCTTACTTCATCTAGATTCCTGCACGGTGTCATAACAAGATCATCATAGAATAATGAATCCTTAAGCAGTCCCATTTTGAAGGCTTCAACAGCCGTAGCCATATCCAAGTTGGGAATGTCCAAGGATTCTTTACTAAATTTAGTTATATAATCCCTTAATGATTCATTATGATTTTGAGTTATCCTGTACAAATCACTAGTTAATTTTTCAAATTTTCTGCTACAAGAGAATTGGTTATTGAATAAATTAACTAAATTAGCAAATGAAGTAATAGAGTAGGGGGGAAGACTTAGCAGCCATTTAAGAGCTGATCCTGTAAGAGTGGATCCAAATCCTTTACATAGGCATGCTTCCTTCAATTTTTCTGGGATAGGATTGATCTCCATCCTCTCCCTGTATTGTGCTATATGCTCCTCTGGATCCGTTGTACCATCATACAGCTTCATGGTAGGGATATGGAACCTTTTGGGTACCTCTGCATCACAAATTGGTGGTGCAAAGCGAGATACCTTGTGGCTTCCATCTGCAATCTCTGGGATAGGCTTGACTACCCCTGGAACACTTGAGATCATGTCCTTTAGTTTCTGTAATTCCCTGGCCATAGCATGATTGGTACCTGTATCCTGCATGAATCCATGGTTAGTGGTAGGATAATTATTTAAAGTGTTACCTCCCATTGGGTTCAAGTTAGGGAATCCATATTGCTGGGATTCTGGAACAACGGAGGGACCAGTGGAAGCAATGGTCTGCATTGGAATGAAGTCCCCTTGATGGACATCTAGACTTCCTGTTTGCAAACTTTTTAGGGATCCAGGCACCTGGAAGGATCCTGGTATCTGGAAGGATCCTGGTATCTGGGATGATCCTGAAACGAAGGAGGATCCTTGACCCTGGGATGATCCTGGAACAAAGTAGGATCCTTGAAACTACTGTGCTCCCGGATAGGCTCCCGAATTCATGAGGGATCCCATATGCTGGGGATAGGATCCTGTCGGCTGAAAGTGTGAGCCAGATGCCTGAGTCATTGCTGTCGATCCGAGGTGCAATCCTCTTGATTCTCCCATAATTTGCACGTCTGGAATTCCTGATGGCTGAGAAGTAATCATTGGAGTATCAAAGCTCAAAGACTTGGGCATCAGTGGGGAATAATCCTCTGCCGTTTTCTTCTGTCTTTTGAGATCTCCAGTTTCCCTGAGGATCCTTTCATTAGTTTCATCCTGCCGCTGCATACGATCCTTCATCTGCAAAATCAAAGTAAATACATCACTAGTACTGGGAATATAAGAATTCATAGTAGAAGGAGATGGAGTTTTAGAATTAGTAGGAGTTTGTCTCTTCTCAGCATTCTTCTGGGATCCTGCCGGTGGTGGAGGCAGAATGTTCTGGGACGAGGTGACTGCAGACATTGCCGTGGACATGTTTTTCAATGATGAAGCCATGTAATTCTATGAAATGATTTCGAACAAAAGGTTTTCTTATGAATGAAGCACCAATTGCCCCACGGTGGGCGCCAAACTGTTTTGGTCAAAAATCACACAAGGATAATGTAACCAAACTTTATGAAAACGGGGTATGATGCTTGGTTAATTATGAAAGTAAAGGATCACTTCTGTGATAAAGGTGCAAAGACACAATGATTTATACGAGGAAAAAGCCCTTGATCAATGAATGATCTCCGGCATAAAAAACCTCGGGTGACGGCAACTACCGATCACCAACTTCAATATAACAAAAATATGATTACAACTTTGGATGATAATGAGCTGAGTACAAGGATCACTATTGCTTTTGGTGTCTAAGTGTGTGAGAGTTGCGTTGTATGTCGTGTGTCCTCTTCCAAATGATGGAGAAGTGATATTTATACATGTGTAGGTGACCTATTTTAGGTAGCTAAACTAATATTCAGCTCATTACCCCTTTAGAAATGAGATACAATCTAGCCTAAATAGCCGCCCATAAATCAAGCCATGTTTCCATATTCTGTGCAACGTCTATCTCTGATTTAGCTCTTGCCATAATTGTGAAGACGCGTCCCTGGATCATGACGCCTAGAGCGTATTCTGCTAGATGTTCCTGCGAAACAATATTGTATTAAGTCGAAGTGGCCGTTAGTATGAGGATCACCATAATGTCCCATGATCCTGATCCTGAAGTCCTGCTGAGGATCACTGTCTGCCAAAGAAACAAGGATCACTGGTTAGGATCATGTGTAAGGATCACCTATAATAAAAATCCAGCCCTAACACATATCATTGACTTCTCCCTAACAATTCCATACCTTCCTTATCATAATTTCGCATATCATTTTCATTTCCTTGGTCTGACAACCACGGTTCAATATACATACTTCTTTGACTTGTAATCACACACACCTATGTACTTAACTCTAACGTGATCATCCTCCTACTTTTTCTACAATTACTTGTACCATGCATACCTTTACGTTACTTTCTAACCATCTTTTTCATTTCACTTTACAATTATTCTCACTTCGTGCATTATTTAGTTTACATACGTATGTGTATCATGTAGTTCATCTTACGAGAATTTAACCATTACCCGAAATCTATACATACTCATATATGCTTAACTTTAGCGTTAACCTTATTCTACCTTTTCTACATTTATGTATACCTTGCATACCTTTATAGTATCTTTAAATCATTCCGTTCATTTCACATTACTATCGCTTTCACTTCATGCATTACTTAATTCACGTGTATAGACAGTTCATATCCCTCCAATCATGAGTTAGACATTTTACTAACCTCTTTTTCATTTCCCAACCACGATCCGCAACCCTGATCGATCATCTTCTCCTCGTGCACTAGCCGTACAGGCCAAGTTTCATTCCTTCGTGTTGTGAGCTTCCGCTCGTGCACGTCCTTTCACCAATACGATTGGTTTCATCGCATCAATAGTTCTAACATTATCATCAACAACATCGGCGGTTAGCATATGTCATTCAAACATTCATAACACTAGGTGATTACACACCTATAATTCTGTTACATATTTCCTGCGTACATGCTATAACATATCTTACATTCCATTTCTTACACGCAATTCTTTCATTTTAGTTACTTATTTCGTCAACCTTTGCAGTTTGACCTTTTAAGGTTAAACCGAATTTTCTTACTTATCATAGATGCATTGAAGTACACATTCGTGCTTCCTTCCATTCATGCTTACTTACAAAGACATTCATTACATCGTTTTAGTATTCTTAACAAACTTACCCTTTTTGTTCATACTTAAACCATTGTCTGGGTCATAGCCCGTCATTCATTCTGACTACTAAGAGTCGATTTCTAACACATTTAACACATACCTTGTTCAAAACTTCCTTCTTTCGTTTTATAACTTAGGTCTGCATGCTCATTATGATCATTCTTTTGTTTCTTTACTTTACATTTGCCCATATGACTCATTTAACACAATCACGGTCAGACTATCGACACTTCTTATGTAGACTAGTTTCGTCTTTTATACCTTAAATATGTTTCGCGGATTCGAATGCATTATTCATACCTTTCGTACCTTCTATGTTTTGAATCCGTCTTGCGGATTCAAACATTGCATTCGCATCTTTCATTCTTTGAATCCGTCTCGCGGATTCAAACATTTCATTCATACATTGCTGACCCGTACTGTCTTACGGATTCAACATTCTTCATTCTTATCACTCATACTTTTCACTCTTACATAGTACTCTCAATTTCCCGAGAGCCTTACTACCCACTTCACCCGCACGCCCATCTGCTACCCAATTCTAACGGACATACCTGCGATAATTACCACGGTCTCACGAACGTCATATGCTTCTTGCGTACTGGCCAGGTGCGCAATTCACATACTAATTCCGTGCCTTCAGGTAATCATCGCCTTATGTCCGCATTAGTGGGTCTCAGTTCGTGCTACATTTTTACAATTTTACCAAGACAATATCGTTGTCTTCCGTTTAGTACTTACCCTCCCAAGGAGACTTCTTCCTTTTTCTTTTAACAACGGTACCCATACATATCAACATTGTGTACCTGGGGTCCGTCTGTCCATTCGCATCCTTGACTGCCTTAGCATCCACCTTAGACTGCGTTCACGGATCATCCTCTCCAAACTTTTAAGCTTACCTTGCACATAGCAAACCGTTAGCTTCTTCATATGAATACATACATATACGTTTTCATACCATTTCTACCTTTAGATCTTGATCGAGTCATGGATTGTACAGGTTCCTTATCACAAGAGCACATAGGTTTGAGTTCAAGTACCTACCTTCTCGTACTTGATTCCCTCAAACCAGGGCTCTGATACCAACTTGTAAGACCCTAATACGTATTTGACTAAATGTCGCAGCGGAAGTTCAAGCCATAAACTTTCTTTCATTATAAACACCTTAACTTATTTAAGAATTAACTTTAACATAACTCTTTCACATAAATCCATCAATCGACTTATTTACTAAGTAAAAACATAGCTTATGTTTACTACATTATATACATCAACGTTCCCGTACAATCTCACTAGTGACTCGATCCTCGATCTCTGTTCCTTGATGATCCGCGTGACTCGTACTACCTGCGCTCACCACATTAAATTCATAACATTAGTACGCATTATAAACATACAAGATTTATTCACGTTTACTTTTTGTTCCGTTAACTCTTTACATCCCAGCTTTCCATCTGATCGTACATTCCGTGGTGAGACTTTCTCATTGTACCTGCGTTACACTTCGTTCTCAAGGCACACTATTATTATCGTCAATACTCAATTTCATTGAATACATGCGTATATACTTTCATACATACTTACATATGTGCATCCGTTCACACATAACTACTTACAAATCTACGTACCTACATTCATACGTACGTTCCTACATACGTGCATACCTACATACATACACGCATACATGTCTACATACATACCTATTACATGCCTTCTCACAACCCTACATACGTGCACACACTTTCGTACATACTCACTTGGATATATATATACACCTGCACATACTACCTACATACACACCTACATACATACATACATACATACAATCATTCATACATACCACTTATATTCACACATACATACATACATACCTTCATACGTATCTACTTAAGGAAATTCTTAACTTAGAATCCCACATTTAGGTACCATATTACTACATATTCTTTAGGATCCCACATTTAGGTACCATATTACTACATATTCTTTAGGATCCCACATTTAGGTACCATATTACTACATATTCTTTAGGATCCCACATTTAGGTACCATATTACTACATATTCTTTAGGATCCCACATTTAGGTACCATATTACTACATATTCTTTAGGATCCCACATTTAGGTACCATATTACTACATATTCTTTAGGATCCCACATTTAGGTACCATATTACTACATACTCTTTAGGATCCCACCTTTAGGTACCATATTACTACATATTCTTTAGGATCCCACATTTAGGTACCATATTACTACATATTCTTTAGGATCCCACATTTAGGTACCATATTACTACATATTCTTTAGGATCCCACATTTAGGTACCATATTACTACATATTCTTTAGGATCCCACATTTAGGTACCATATTACTACATATTCTTTAGGATCCCACATTTAGGTACCATATTACTACATACTCTTTAGGATCCCACCTTTAGGTACCATATTACTACATATTCTTTAGGATCCCACATTTAGGTACCATATTACTACATATTCTTTAGGATCCCACATTTAGGTACCATATTACTACATATTCTTTAGGATCCCACATTTAGGCCCCCTACCCGTCGGCGACGCCCTCTAGTTTCTTTATTTGCAGTTTTCTGCAGGTTCGTTTCGTCGTCCGTACGCACTAAAACGCACGTAACTTTCGAACCGTTTACCCGTTTAACCTCCCGTTTCTTCCTATATGCTTGTAAATTCACATCCTATCGAATGAACTTAAAATCCCATAACCGCCTTAAGGAAAATCTTAACTTACACGCTATCGGCTTATTACCCTCTTACCCACAATTCGACCCGTTCATGCATTCATCAACGTAACTTGTTTGTTTTACCATAAACTCTTATAAACCTAATAATATCAGTGATACCTATCATAAAATAATAAGTTCTTAGACATTTTGCATCCTCTTAACACATTATCGTTCATATACTTAGTTTTGACCCGTTAAGGGTATTTGCGCGTTAAATGGTTTATGACATACCAAGACCATACTCTTCGCTTCCATACTTGTCCAAGACATTACACTAATCAATAACTTGCTTCTAAACTACTTATTAAGATCGTTTGCCCAAAATACCCATCAAGGGCATTTTGGTCAACTTTAATCCCATCATTTACGACGAAAGACTTTCCTACATATTTAACCTCAAACATCATGTTTAATTAATTTCAACACTTTATTACTTACTTGAACTAAGAAGTGATTACGGAAATCACTTACCTTGAGCGTCCAAGTTCAAGCATAGGTTCCATGCTTTCTTTTGACCCATTAGCCTCCGTGCTTGAGCCCGTAGACATGCTATCTATCCTTACATGACCATACATTGATACCCTTGTTAGTAAACAAGGCCACACAAAGCATCAATCACAATAAATCTATGCTCAACAATTGACTTTCATTAATGGATTTCTTGCAACTCATAGCATAGATTAACAATGAGATCCTTTCTACTCGCATAATATAAACACGCCATTACATATCTTGCTATAAATATTTCGTGCATCACTTTGACTTCCTAAACCGTACGTTTATGATAAGAGATCTACCTCACAACATTCCTACCATTGTTGACTTTCCAGAAAGTCAACTATCAAGCATTTCAACTTCCAACTTGGACACACATTCATTCACAAATTAACATGTTAGAATATAGTCATTATGCCATCTATGCTTCATACTCATTTTGTAGGACATATTTGGCCGCATAATCAAATAGTTACACATACACATATACATTCGATTCCGTTTATATCAACATCTTTATAGTTAACGCCAATATCAATTAAGTTTACTCTTTTCTAGGATTCTCATTCGTTCCATAACCATTCTTAAGTTGAAACTAATACGATCAAACATTCCATATATATTCATCACATCATTCAAGCGTATGGTACGAATTTCACATATTATTGTCATTTAGGCATTTCATCAAACACCTTGTGTGCGTACTACCATCTAAGCTTAATGTACAACTATTTCATGCATATCCTTCTAACCTCATACATAATTCACCAAAATTCTTCCTTCTAATCATCATGAATCATTTCTACATAATCATTAAACATACTAGAATCACATTTCTTTCAATTCCTCTAACAAGAATCTACCATGCATGCCAAAATACATCAATATTAAGCAAGAATTGGACATGGGTGATCATTCAAGTTGTTATCATCACCATAACCAAATGGGTTTCACATATAAACATCAAATTAACCCAAATCTTACATAACCCATGTTCTATATGATGTTTCTAACCCTTATACATAATCAATTTCATATTATCTCACGGATTAGAGCATAACCCACTTCACCCATGATCACCAATCTTAAATTTAAAACATACCTTATGATCTCCTCATGTTGGTGATCATTAATCCATGCTCGGTTATAGATTTAAGCATCATTTAGCCTTTCAATTTGGATGATCTTTCATGTTTAGGGTTTGGAGTTCTTGAGAGCTCCTGAAGCTTCACGAACACACACGTATGTGTGTTTGTGTGTGTGTGTTGATCTTTATATTAGTAAACAACTTTCATTTGTTTCCACTTTAGCCCCTCGGGTTTTCCTTTAAAACATAAATGACACTACCTTTCATTACTTAATACTTTTGACCATACCCTTAACTATGTTAAATAGCCTAGTTATTTATTTCATGACGTGTCATAAAGGAACATCCGACAAATATTAACATTCAGATTTTGGGGCGTTACACCATTGTCATGAAGGTCCATATGGAGGACATCATGGTGCTGCTAGTACCGCGCTAAAGGTATTTGATTCAGGATTTTATTGGCCAACCATTTACAAAGATGCGCAAGATCTTGTAAAGACATGTGATGCTTGCCAAAGATCAGGTAATATTTCTTCCAAAAACGAAATGCCTCAAAATGGCATTCTCGTTTGTGAAATTTTTGATGTGTGGGGACTCGATTTCATGGGACCTTATACTTGTGGCGGTTGATTACTTGTCTAAATGGGTCGAGGCCGAAGCTCTTCCAACAAACGATAGAAGAGTAGTGGTAAAATTTCTGAAAAAATTATTCTCTCGTTTTGGAACACCAAAAGCTCTTATAAGTGATAGAAGTACCCATTTTTGCAATCATTAACTTGAAAAAATCTTAACAAGATATGGGTCCATCAACGGGTCTCTACAGCATATCACCCTCAAACAAATGGACAAGCCGAAGTGACTAACAGAGGTTTAAAACGAATACTTGAAAAAATCGTAGGTTTAAATAAAAAGGAATGGGCTGATAAACTAGATGATGCTTTATGGGCTTTTTGAACTGCTTATAAAACCACTATAGGCACAACCCCATATAAGCTCGATTGAAAGCTGCCCGAGACAGGCAGAAGAGCTACGCAGATTTGAAGCGTAAGCCTTTCAATTTCGAAGTAGGCGACAATGTATTGCTTAAGGTATCACCCTGGAAGGGGGTGATGCGATTCGGTAAGAAAGGCAAGCTAAGCCCGAGATATATTGGACTTTTCGAGGTAATCGAACGTGTCGGATCGGTTGCCTATAAATTAAACTTACCGGAAGAGCTTAGTGGTATACACAATGTGTTCCACATCTGTAATCTGAAAAAGTGTTTCGCTGACGAATCACTGGTTATACCGCATACAGATGTACACATCGACGAGAGCTTACAGTTCATTGAAAAACCTGTGTCGATCGAGGATCGACAGGTTAAGAAGCTCGCAGGAAGTATATACCGATTGTGAAGGTAAAACGGGATGCCCGTAGAGGTCCCGAGTACACGTGGGAGGTAGAGTCCACGATGAAAGAAAAATACCCTCATTTGTTTCAATAAATCTCGAGGTCGAGATTTCTTTTAAGGGGGTGAGGATGTAACACCTCGAAATTTTGCGTCCTATAATGTATTGACACGTGTCATAAGTTTACACGTGGATATAGATACTAAATAAGGACTAAAGTTGACAAACATAGAAAGTATGTGAATTCGAGGGTTCAAAATGTCAACGAGGGATAAATATATCGTACATTAACCCTAAATAATGCTCGTACCTTCACACGAATGATTCATGGATCATACGGAACGAAATGTGGAAGAAAGTGAGGAATTACAAACTATAGGGGTCAAATGTGTCAACATGTTTAAGTTATACCTCTGAGTGACCTTTTGACAAACCCGAAGCTTTGTAACGGTTAATTATGCTCACTAGAATACTTGACAAAAATTTCATAAAGTTTCGTTATCGTATGAACAAGTTGTGATCAAATTCGTATGCGAGGGATTAAAGCGTCAACGTTGAAAGTTAGGACTTTTCGGGTAACAATAAAGTTAACCGGGGACTTAACGAAATGGGTATAGGTCTTGAAGCCCCTAAACGTCAATTTGGAGGGCTCAATCTGCAAGAAAATGATGGCCAATCAGAGTTTGAAGAGCCAAGGATCAAATTGCAAAAATCAGAAATTGAAGATTTGGTGCAGAAGGGGGTCGCGCGACGCGAGGCCCAAGGGGGGGGGGGTCCTTCACGTCACGCCTAGGCCTGTCTGGTCGTTTTTTTTTTTTTTTGCTCCATACCTGCCTTTACCACTCTAACCGACTTAGATCCATTAATGCTGCAGCATGGGCGCCCCCTACATGCTTTAGGGCCCTTAGGGACACTTGTGGATGGGTTGTGGTCAGTTGTAGACTTACATGTCAACAATCTATGGTGATTTGAACACTATATAAAACCATGAAGTTGCAACTCATTCTTCACACCTTCAATCTGCATTTGTGAAGACTTCTGGAGCTCCAAAGCAGAACCAAGCCATCCCTAGTCGTGCATAGGACTTTGGTAAGCACCCTTAACCTTTCCTAGTTAAGTTTTTGCTTAGTTATAGCTTAAAAGTCAAACCGTCGTAATTAACGGTTGACTTAACGGTTAATCACAAATGGTCCAGTGATTAGCCGAATCAAAGGTAGTTATATGTTGGTAATTATGTGGGCATTAAACCCCTAAAAGGGCACCCACTGATTCCCACTCTAACTAGTCCGAATGTCGAGTCAAACTTGCTTAGAAAAAGTCAACAGAATGCTAATTTGCGATTTTATGCATAATCAGTAATGTAGATAGCGTGTAACCTGTTTTAACACTCATATAACATGATAATAAGTATATTAACTAGTCTAAGCTTGTTTGATCCGACCATTTACTGTTTTGACCCGGTTCGGAACCGAAAGTCGCAAAACTTTGACTTTTGCTTTGACTTCAGTTCTGACCCGTTATGGTATGATTTAGATATTCCTTAGGACTCTCTTAGGACCAGGTTACATGATGGTAAAACCCTCTGTGACCGGTTCGTTGTTTGTCCGAGTCTTTTGCACATTTCCGTTAAACGCCTAAAAGTTGACCATAACGCCCTTTTTACTTTAAAACGAGAATTTTGGACATGTGAAAGAACAATAACCTTAGTTACTGATTTCTAAGCATGTCCCTAAAATTTCACGTCAATCCGAGGTCTAGAATAGGTGTTATGCTAAATAGCGCAATTACGGAAACTTTAGTAATTAAACGGCGCATTTAGCGTAAAGCCTATCTAAACCCAAATTTCGACACCAAACCTTTTACACACTGATGTAAAATAATATTTTGGGATTTTTGAAGATTTTTAATTATTTTTAACCTGCACATAACCTGCGGTTATGGCATCGATTCGGTAAATACCGAATATACCCTTTTTCGGACATAACTTGAGTTCTACAATGTATTTTGACCCGATTCCAGTTGCTACTGATTTCAAATAATAAATAGAGTATTTTGGACTTTATAAACTGTTCGGAAATCTCAGATTCCCTGTAGAACTCGGAAATCTCTTTTATAATCTTTAAAAAGACCGAAATACCCCTTCGGGGCGTATATTGGATTTAAACTCATTACGGGCATTATGGAAGGTATCCTACTGATACCACAACCTCTTTAGAGTGTATTAACTTAGGAAACTTGTGTAGGACTCTTACGGTTACCTACTACGCCTTTTGCGCGCACGGTTCGATTTATGTAACTAGTTTACATAAGCTAGCGGAAACGGGTCAAACCTTATTGTTTTTACTTCAAAAATCCAGAATGTGAATATATTACCCACATAAAACAAGTCTTCAAAATTTTTGGGTCCAGATCACATTCCATTTCCGGTTTTCGCCTCTCACGCGATTAAACCGTAATTACCCTTTGAAACTGACCGGTCTAAGCTAAGGCTAAATTAAAGACCCGTTAGGATTCTAATAGGTTGTTATAAACCTTCGTTCCAGAATAGGAGACCAGTAAAAGATACTTGCATTTGTTTGATTGAGGTTATTACTTGCTCAGGTAAATACTTTTAACTTATTTTCCGTTATACGGGCTTGGGTTACGGTATTTAAAATACCGCTTGGTCGGGAAATTGACCCCAACTCATTAGTAGTTGGGTATTATCAATTTGACCCGTTTAAAAATTGGTTTTGTTGGCTTTACGCCTTTGGGAGCTTAATGACCATGTCCCGGATATCCTTGTCAGCATTTTACGAAATGGCCACGACCTTGACACGTGGGTGTAGGTGTACACCCGATAATGTGTCCATAATTATAAAGGTATAACCGTTGGTTTTACCGCCACGGTTTTATGCTACGTGGTGTGTCAATTAACCTTAAACCCGGCACGACCCGGGCGACCGAACACATAGTGAACATGTAATTCTTTTACAAGATTTAATTGATAAATTATCCCAAGTTATAAAGAGTTTGTGCCTTGTGCATTCAAATCAATTTCATTAAACATTTTACAAATGTGTCGGTTGAATGTATTTACCAGTGTAAACTGACGTATTTTCCCCAAAAGATTAAATGCAGGATCTACACGAAATAGGCTGGCCACTCCTTAAGCATCGTTAGAGTCTCGCAAGCTTGGGATGCCATATCTGTTGAACAATATTTATATTTCTATTTTGATCCCCTGTGGATTTATTTCGACTATTCGTGATACTTGGATATTACAATCGATGGTTGAAATATAATATATCTTTATGCTTCCGCTGTGCATTTAAATATTGTGGTTTGACTATATTGTTGCCAACTACGTCACGGTAATCCCCCACCGGGCCCACCAGTGAAACACGTGGAAATCGGGATGTGACAGGTTGGTATCAGAGCCAACGTTGAGTGAATTAAACACTATCCTTATGTGTTTAATCTCAATGACACAATTGCACATACTCGAGTCTAGACAAGAACATAGGACAAATTCGAATTGTTGTTCTAGTTTGTCTTTTTTTGTTTATTGTGATTTAAAAATTTATTAAGCAGGAAATCATGCCACCAGCAATCAGACGAGGAGGAAGAGGCAAAGGGCCGATCACTACTCATAATGATCACGAGGCCGGACCTTCCAACATGCGAGCTCCTTCCAGCACAAGAAGTGAAGAACCTCAGAGGCGTAGAAGAAACCTCTTTGAGCCCGCAAGACGGTCTACCTCACACAGTTCGACACCTTCATACCGTCACTCTTTTGGACCAAATTTGGAGAACGAGCCCAGTAACCCTCAACCTTTTTTCATACCTCTCCAGTGTTCTGTTTCGCACCGTTCCTATGGCGATCCTACTCCTTTCTTCCAAGGCCAGTTCAACCCGGTTGATTATGTCCAAGAACCAATAGGTTATAACCCTTTAGGATCCGAAGACCATTTCTCCGAAGATAATGCGGTAGATATGGACGAGGACACGGATCCCATAGAACCTGCAAGAGGTACTCCCAACCATCCTATCGAGATCTCTGATGGGTCATCCTTTCATGGAACACCCTATCAGGGTCCCGACAGTTATCAGGCGAGGTTTAACCAGTGTGATTGGTACTTCACACCCTCTCACCATTCATCACCTCACCAGCAACAGCAACAACAGGATCCTTCCGAGGATTCACGTTTCGTGGCAGTTACGCCACCGCCTCCACCGCCACCAGTTCAACAAGCACCTCCAGATCCGCCAAGGCGTAGAAGATCAGGCGCGCAGATGTCCACCCGAGGAGGGGAATTTCACTTCAGCACCCCTCGCCACTCGAGTGCAAGTTATTTCCCGCCATTGCCTGAAGAACCACAAATGGGTGAACCTTCGAGCCACCCTGCAGAGGTGAATTCTGCACCAGTTGCACCACCTCCGCCACCATTTGGGTATGATAACCCTATACCTGCGTACGCCGGTTCCACAGCGTACAACCCGTTTGAGCAGCTAGCTCACACGCACTATAACTATAATTATGCGGATGCCGACCCATACGTGGTAGCGGCCAATTACAACGCCCTCCATCTCGAAAGACCTTATAGGGATCCTTGGGGATTAGGATACGCAACTCATGGATATCCAGCTCCTACTAGAACTCCGGCTCAGCAAGTAACGCAGCGGCCACGTTTTTCCCCACCAGAACAGGAAGAAATCCTCCACCGTTTGAATCGTGTGGAACGAGACTTTGAGCAAGAACGTAAGAACAATCGTGGATTCCTTAAAGGCCTTGCAAACCTGCTAAAAGGGAAGAAGAAACGAGATCATTAGTCTTTATATGTTCTATTGTAATTCTTATTTCAATCAAGTCCCTGTGTGGACATCTGTTTGTTTTAGTCCCTGTATGGACATTTATTATGTTTAGTCCCTGCGTGGACAATTGCCTTTCAGTCCCTGCGTGGACTTATCTTTTTGTCCCTGTGCGGACATCTATCCTTGTATCTGGTCCCTGCGTGGACTTGTTTTCTGTAAACCTCTGCGTAGGAAATTGTCTATTAAAAGTCCCGTTTAAGGCAGTGTGTAATCATTATTATGATTAATGGAATGTTAAGTTATAAATTTCATCTCTGTCTTTATATGCACTATTATATGAAATAAATAAATCAAAAATCATTCCTTTTAAATTAATCTGCCTATCAGTTATTAAATAAAGAATCTTAATGGTGAGACCCAGCCTGGTGTCATTATAAGGCCCGACCAAGATGGTGAGACCTAATTAAAAGATTCAGATTCCTGTTAACCTCTGTAAACGTGTTAACATTCTTGGCAGATGTGATTCGTTAAAATCACACGCGTCATTCTTATATAAGAATCCTTCAGAGGATTCCAAGACCTAAGTTAACAAATTATAAATCATGGGTTAAATCATCCATTAGAGATGTAGTGCCTACGGGCCATACTTATTGTCATATAAGACAAAAGACAGTTGTAGTCTATGACTCCCTGTCAGAAAAGGTAAAAGAACTATGGTTCAAACCTTCATGCCTTGATTCTCTGAAATCCTGGCTACTAATATATAAAAACGTCCTTGTGACTAGGCTTTTGTGCCACTAACAATATTGATTGTAATTAGGATAAGTTATATTCAAATCCTAAATAAAAGTGAGTAACAAATTAACCAAATATGGTCTATGTTTACCATGGTTAATGAATTGCCATAAAAGACAATTCCATAATAAACTCCTAAATAAAATTCTGTCATATTCCTTGTAGCAGATCAAGATCTCAAAATGGCTGATCCAAATGGAGCTAATAGTCATTCAAAGGAGGATGACAATGATGACGCCCAAATTCATATAACGGGCGCTGAATTGAAAGCTTTGGTAGACAACGCTATGAAGACGCCCTTAAATCGGCAATATGAAGAGTACAGCGAATCTCGAAGCAGGACCTTATCTACACCACACTCGAAGCCAAGAACCCATTCTAAATCTCACAGCAAACCACCCTCGACCCCGTCTAAGCCTAAGAAAGATGACGATCGGCACTCATCAAATGAGAATAGTGTCCATCCTAAGAAGAAAGTGGTCGATGATGCACCTCGCGCCAAGGGTTGCACGTATAAGTACTTTGTTTCCTGCAAACCCCGAGATTTTACAGGGGAAAAGGGCACGGTGGATTGTATGACCTGGTTAGACGAAATGGACACCGTGGTGGACATTAGTGGTTGTGCTGAGAGGGATGTGGTGAAGTTTGTATCACAATCATTTAAGGGTGAAGCCCTAGCTTGGTGGAGATCATTGGTTCAAGCCTCAGGGAAGGCTGTGTTGTATAGCATGTCATGGGAGGAATTTATTGCTCTCATCAAAGAAAACTACTGCCCTCAGCACGAGGTTGAGAAGATAGAATCCGATTTCCTATCGTTGGTCATGAAGAACCTGGATTGCCAGGCTTATCTCACGACTTTCAACACTCTGTCAAGATTGGTTCCGTACCTTGTGACACCGGAACCCAAACGGATCGCACGCTTCATTGGGGGTTTGGCCCCAGAGATAAAAGCTAGCGTGAAGGCTTCTAGGCCTGCTACCTTCAGATCCGTGGCAGATATATCCCTGTCTCTCACACTGGATGCAGTAAGGCAGAGATCATTGAGAAATGCTGATAGTGAAAAGAGGAAACGTGAAGATGATGATTCACGTAGGACTAACAAGAAGCACCGGGGGAATCGTGACCACAAGAAGGGGTCAGAAAACAAGAAGAATGACCGACAGTCGGGCGACAAGCCCATGTGCAAGGTTTGTCAGAAGCACCATTTTGGAAGGTGCAGGTATGAAAAGAAATCCCAACCGAAGGCATGTGGGATATGCAAGTCCTCTGAGCATAGCACTCTTGAGTGCAAGAAACTCAAGGATGCAACTTGCTATAGTTGCAACGAAAAAGGGCACATCAAGACTAATTGCCCGAAGATAGTGAAGAAGGCTGAAGAAGGGAAAAAGACCAATGCGAGGGTCTTTCAGATGAATGTTCAAGAGGCTATCCAGAACGACAACGTCATAACCGGTACGTTCCTTATTAACGATGTATTCGCAAGAGTGTTATTTGATTCTGGAGCAGATAAATCCTTTGTGGATGATAAGTTTTGTGAGTTGTTAAAATTTCCTGTTAAAACCTTGAATGTGAAATATGAAGTAGAGCTAGCTGATGGGACTATGGGAACAGTCTCAACTGTTTTAGATGGATGTGTTATATCCGTTAGGAATCACTCATTTCCTATATCCTTGTTACCCTTTAAACACGCTGGATTCGACGTAGTATTGGGTATGGATTGGTTATCGCATAACCAAGCCCAAATTGTGTGCAACAAGAAACAAGTGGTAATCAAGACTCCATCTGGAGAACCGCTTACCATCCAGGGAAATACTCGACATGGATTGCCTGCACAAGTATCTATGCTAAAGGCATCCAGATGTTTGAAGAAGGGATGTGTCATTTATATGGCACAGGTGACTATTGGGGAGGAAAACCCCAAGATTGAAGACATTCCAGTCATCTCTGACTATCCTAAAGTTTTCCCGGAAGAACTGCCTGGTTTGCCACCAGATAGGCAAGTGGAATTCAGTATCGAATCATTCCAGGAGCCGCGCCTATTGCGAGAGCACCTTATAGATTGGCACCCACAGAAATGAAGGAATTGAGGACGCAGCTAGATGATCTACTAGCCAAAGGTTTTGTTAGACCAAGTTCATCTCCTTGGGGAGCACCAATCCTGTTCGTCAAGAAGAAAGATGGTTCGATGCGTCTATGCATCGATTACCGTGAGCTGAATAAAGTTACTATCAAGAATAGGTATCCTTTGCCCAGGATCGACGATATGTTCGATCAGTTGCAAGGGGCAAGCTACTTTTCCAAGATTGACCTAAGGTCAGGGTACGATCAATTGAAGGTCAAGGACGAAGATGTGCACAAGACTGCATTCAGGACTCGATATGGTCATTTCGAGTTCCTAGTGATGCCTTTTGGACTCATTAATGCACCTGCCGCATTCATGGATCTCATGAATCGCGTTTGTAAGCCTTATTTGGATAAATTTGTCATTGTCTTCATCGATGACATCCTCATCTATTCAAAAAGTCAAGCTGACCACGAAAAACATCTTTGATGTATTCTTAAACTGCTTCATCAAGAAAAGCTTTATGCCAAATTCTCTAAATGTGAAATTTGGCTACGAGAAGTCCAATTCCTTGGACATGTAGTCAGTGAGCATGGTATCCAAGTGGATCCCGCCAAAGTTGAAGCCGTCATGAATTGGCAGGAGCCGAAGACGCCTACGGAAATTCGCAGTTTCCTAGGTCTAGTAGGTTACTACAGACGCTTCATTGAGAATTTCTCAAGGATTGCTGCACCCCTAACGTGTTTAACTAGGAAGAGTATAAAGTTTAATTGGGGCCCTAAGCAGCAAGAAGCTTTTGATATCCTCAAGCAAAAGCTGAGCAATGCTCTAGTGTTGACATTGCCGGAAGGAATGGAAGAATTTGTCGTATATTGTGATGCATCGCACACCGGTATGGGTTGTGTGCTTATGCAGTGGGGCAAGGTGATTGCCTATGCTTCACGACAATTAAAAGTGCATGAAAAGAATTACACCACCCATGACTTGGAGTTGGGTGCCGTTGTATTTGCACTAAAACTTTGGAGACATTACTTGTATGGCATTAAATTTGTGATCTATTCTGATCACAAAAGCCTCCAGCATCTGTTCAATCAGAAAGATTTGAATATGAGGCAGCGACGTTGGATGGAAACTCTGAACGATTATGACTGTGAAATAAGATACCATCCAGGCAAGGCCAACGTAGTCGCAGATGCCTTGAGCAGAAAAGAAAGAGTGAAACCAATTAGGATCAATGCCAAGAGCATTGAAATCAAGAACAGTCTGAATGAGAGATTGTTAGCTGCACAAAAGGAAGCTGTGTTAGAAGCTAACTATCCTAACGAAAAGCTAGGAGTAACTGAAGAGCAGTTATCCTATGGCAAAGACGGAATTCTGAGATTGAATGGAAGGATATGGGTTCCTGTTTATGGAGGTCTTCGTGACGTTATCCTTCAGGAAGCCCACAGTTCCCGATATTCCGTTCATCCTGGAGCTGATAAAATGTACCAGTACTTGAAGGCAAACTTTTGGTGGATAGGCTTGAAAAAGTCTATAGCCACCTACGTAGCAAAGTGTTTGACTTGTGCGCAAGTAAAAGCTGAACATCAAAAGCCGTCAGGCTTGCTACAACAGCCTAAACTTCCCGAGTGGAAATGGGAAATGGTGACGATGGATTTCATCACCAAGTTGCCAAAGACAAAGAAGGGAAACGATACAATATGGGTAATAGTTGATAGACTGACTAAGTCAGCACATTTCCTACCCATAAAGGAGACTCATAGCTCCGATATATTAGCCCAGTTATTTGTAGATAAGATTGTAGCCCTTCATGGCGTGCCTGTGTCTATCATCTCTGATAGAGATACCAGATACACGTCACACTTTTGGAAAAGTTTCCAGCAATCTTTGGGCACACGTTTGAACTTCAGTACGGCTTACCACCCTCAGACAGATGGACAGAGTGAGCGTACAATCCAAACGTTGAAAGACATGCTTCGTGCATGTGCGATCGACTTAGGTGGTAGTTGGGATAACCACCTACCCTTGGTCGAGTTCTCCTGTAACAACAGCTACCATACGAGCATTAAGGCTGCACCTTTTGAAGCTCTATATGGTAGAAAGTGTAGAACGCCCGTTTGTTGGGCAGAAGTTGGAGATGTCCAGATGACAGGACCTGATATAATATTCGAAACAACGGACAAGATTGTCCAAATTCGCGATCGATTGAAAGCTGCCCGAGACAGGCAGAAGAGCTACGCAGATTTGAAGCGTAAGCCTTTCAATTTCGAAGTAGGCGACAAGGTATTGCTTAAGGTATCACCCTGGAAGGGGGTGATGCGATTCGGTAAGAAAGGCAAGCTAAGCCCGAGATATATTGGACCTTTCGAGGTAATCGAACGTGTCGAATCGGTTGCCTATAAATTAAACTTACCGGAAGAGCTTAGTGGTATCCACAATGTGTTCCACATCTGTAATCTGAAAAAGTGTTTCGCTGACGAATCACTGGTTATACCGCATACAGATGTACACATCGACCAGAGCTTACAGTTCATTGAAAAACCTATGTCGATCGAGGATCGACAGGTTAAGAAGCTTCGCAGGAAGTATATACCGATTGTGAAGGTAAAATGGGATGCCCGTAGAGGTCTCGAGTACACGTGGGAGGTAGAGTCCACGATGAAAGAAAAATACCCTCATTTGTTTCAATAAATCTCGAGGTCGAGATTTCTTTTAAGGGGGTGAGGATGTAACACCTTGAAATTTTGCATCCTATAATGTATTGACACGTGTCATAAGTTTACACGTGGATATAGATACTAAATAAGGACTAAAGTTGACAAACATAGAAAGTATGTGAATCCGAGGGTTCAAAATGTCAACGAGGGATAAATATATCGTACATTAACCCTAAATGATGCTCGTACCTTCACACGAATGAATCATGGATCACACGGAATGAAATGTGGAAGAAAGTGAGGAATTACAAACTACAGGGGTCGAATGTGTCAACATGTTTAAGTTATACCTCTGAGTGACCTTTTGATAAACCCGAAGCTTTGTAACGGTTAATTATGCTCACTAGAATACTTGACAAAAATTTCATAAAGTTTCGTTATCGTATGAACAAGTTGTGATCAAATTCGTATGCGAGGGATTAAAGCGTCAACGTTGAAAGTTAGGACTTTTCGGGTAACAATAAAGTTAACCGGGGACTTAACGAAATGGGTATAGGTCTTGAAGCCCCTAAACGTCAATTTGGAGGGCTCAATCTGCAAGAAAATGATGGCCAATCAGAGTTTGAAGAGCCAAGGATCAAATCGCAAAAATCAGAAATTGAAGATTTGGTGCAGAAGGGGGGTCGCGCGACGCGAGGCCCAAGGGGGGGGGTCCTTCGCGTCACGCCTAGGCCTGTCTGGTCGTTTTTTTTTGCTCCATACCTGCCTTTACCACTCTAACCGACTTAGATCCATTAATGCTGCAGCATGGCACCCCCTACATGCTTTAGGGCCCTTAGGGACACTTGTGGATGGGTTGTGGTCAGTTGTAGACTTACATGTCAACAATCTATGGTGATTTGAACACTATATAAAGCCATGAAGTTGCAACTCATTCTTCACACCTTCAATCTGCATTTGTGAAGACTTCTGGAGCTCCAAAGCAGAACCAAGCCATCCCTAGTCGTGCATAGGACTTTGGTAAGCACCCTTAACCTTTCTTAGTTAAGTTTTTGCTTAGTTATAGCTTAAAAGTCAACCGTCGTAATTAACGGTTGACTTAAAGGTTAATCACAAATGGTCCAGTGATTAGCCGAATCAAAGGTAGTTATATGTTGGTAATTATGTGGGCATTAAACCCCTAAAAGGGCACCCACTGATTCCCACTCTAACTAGTCTGAGTGTCGAGTCAAACTTGCTTAGAAAAAGTCAACAGAATGCTAATTTGCGATTTTATGCATAATCAGTAATGTAGATAGCGTGTAACCTGTTTTAACACTCATATAACATGATAATAAGTATATTAACTAGTCTAAGCTTGTTTGATCCGACCATTTACTGTTTTGACCCGGTTCGGAACCGAAACTCGCAAAACTTTGACTTTTGCTTTGACTTCAGTTCTGACCCGTTATGGTATGATCTATATATGCCTTAGGACTCTCTTAGGACCAGGTTACATGATGATATAACCCTCTGTGACCGGATCGTTGTTTGTCCGAGTCTTTTGCACATTTCCGTTAAACGCCTAAAAGTTGACCATAACGCCCTTTTTACTTTAAAACGAGAATTTTGGACATGTGAAAGAACAATAACCTTAGTTACTGATTTCTAAGCATGTCCCTAAAATTTCACGTCAATCCGAGGTCTAGAATAGGAGTTATGCTAAATAGCGTAATTACGGAAACTTTTGTAATTAAACGGCGCATTTAGCGTAAAGCCTATCTAAACCCAAATTTCGACACCAAACCTTTTACACACTGATGTAAAATAATATTTTGGGATTTTTAAAGATTTTTAATTATTTTTAACCTGCACATAACCTGCGGTTATGGCATCGATTCGGTAAATACCGAATATACCCTTTTTCGGACATAACTTGAGTTCTACAATGTATTTTGACCCGATTCCAGTTGCTACTGATTTCAAATAATAAATAGAGTATTTTGGACTTTATAAACTGTTCAGAAAACTCAGATTCCCTGTAGAACTCGGAAATCTCTTTTATAATCTTTAAAAAGACCGAAATACCCCTTCGTGGCGTATATTGGATTTAAACTCATTACGGGCATTATGGAAGGTATCCTACTGATACCACAACCTCTTTAGAGTATATTAACTTAGGAAACTTGTGTAGGACTCTTACGGTTACCCGCTACGCCTTTTGCGCGCACGGTTCGGTTTATGTAACTAGTTTACATAAGCTAGCCGAAACGGGTCAAACCTTATTGTTTTTACTTCAAAAATCCAGAATGTGAATATATTACCCACATAAAACAAGTCTTCAAACTTGTTGGGTCCAGATCACATTTCATTCCCGGTTTTCGCCTCTCACGCGATTAAACCGTAATTACCCTTTGAAACTGACCGGTCTAAGCTAAGGCTAAATTAAAGACCCGTTAGGATTCTAATAGGTTGTTATAAACCTTCGTTCCAGAATAGGAGACCAGTAAAAGATACTTGCATTTGTTTGATTGAGGTTATTACTTGCTCAGGTAAATACTTTTAACTTATTTTCCGTTATACGGGCTTGGGTTACGGTATTTAAAATACCACTTGGTCGGGCAATTGACCCCAACTCATTAGTAGTAGGGTATTATCAATGTGACCCGTTTAAAAATTGGTTTTGTTGGCTTTACGCCTTTGGGAGCTTAATGACCATGTCCCGGATATCCTTGGCAGCATTTTACGAAATGGCCACGACCTTGACACGCGGGTGTAGGCGTACACCCGACAATGTGTCCATAATTATAAAGGTATAACCGTTGGTTTTACCACCACGGTTTTATGCTATGTGGTGTGTCAATTAACCTTAAACTCGGCACGACCCGGGCGACCGAACGCATAGTGAACATGTAATTCTTTTACAAGATTTAATTGATAAATTATCCCAAGTTATAAAGAGTTTGTGCCTTGTGCATTCAAATCAATTTTATTAAACATTTTACAAAGGTGTCGGTTGAATGTATTTACCAGTGTAAACTGACGTATTTTCCCCAAAAGATTAAATGCAGGATCTACACGAAATAGGTTGGCCACTCCTTAAGCATCGTTAGAGTCTCGCAAGCTTGGGATGCCATATCTGTTGAATAATATTTATATTTCTATTTTGATCCCCTGTGGATTTATTTCGACTATTCGTGATACTTGGATATTACAATCGATGGTTGAAATATAATCTATCTTTATGCTTCCGCTGTGCATTTAAATATTGTGGTTTGACTATATTGTTGCCAACTACGTCACGGTAATCCCCCACCGGTGAAACACGTGGAAATCGGGGTGTAACAATCGAACCTCAAATTTTTGAAGTAATCTGTTAGTATTAGTTTAGATTAGTGTAATGGGAAGTAGATACACTTGTATTGATGATAGATTTGCCCGATTTCTCACAAAAACCTCAAACCCTTGTTTTTGAACCGAAAAAGATAAAATTGAAGGGGTAAACGGGTTGTTTTGGGAAAAACGGCAATTGGGGTTTCATTTTCGGGGAAAACCGCACCTACTTGGCCAAAAATTTTCAGATTTTCGGGACCGGGTCGAAAAATGAAGTTTTTGAGTAACAGACGCCTGGACACGGGGTCGTGTCCGCTGGACACGGGGCCGTGTCCAGCTAACTGTTTGCAATTTTTCAGCGAAAATTTTATCGTTTCACGCTAACTTTTTATGTATTCCTGCAGATGGCAAAGTTCACAAGATTCAATGCCACAAAACTCGATGCAAGGGCTAGATATGAGATACTCCAAACAAGGCCCGAGGAATACCTGAGGCAAGCGTGCACGGACCTATTGACCTTGGTGAACCAGCTCGACCGTTTCAACAACCTTGTTACCAAACCACTAAGGGCTGCCTTGACCACTCGGCTTCGGTCGGTACATCAATGTACTATGGAGTTCTACAGTACTTTCACCTTCACTTCAAGAAGTGACTCGTTTGACAATGAAGCGGTTGCTTTTCGATGTGGTGGAACAAGATACTCGATGTCTATGGCACAATTCGGGGCAATAGTGGGACTGTACGCGGAAGAAGAATCGGGAAATGAGGAAAACACCGGGGGATTACGAGATCTAGATGAAAATGAGCACCAAGCCGCATGGGCCCAAATCGGTGAAGGAATCTACAACCCCAGCAGCACAAAGAGTACTAAGCTGAGGGATCCGCTCTATCGCTACATTCATAGGCTCCTCACTTACTCTCTCAGCCAAAGACATGATAGTAGCGGGGTTGTTGGGTTAAAAGATTTGGCAGTCCTTCACTGCATCCACAACCGAAGGGCCCTCGATGTTCCATATCTCCTGCTTCGAAACATGCACCTGAACCGTCTTGCTCGTGCACCAACCCCTATCTTCTTTGGGGGATGGGTGCACCGCCTCTTCAAGCATTTCACGTGCATTCCTAGGTCCTTTGAAAGGAGCCCATGGTCGGGACGAGTTGATTATCACATTTGCCGCGCCATGAACCTACTTTATGAGGCGGAAGACGGATCAGTGAGCTTTCAAAGGATGCAAGGCCATGCATGGAACCCACAGGAGGCACTAGTCCTTCACGCTCCACCTCCCCATTACCAGTATCAACCCCATGGTGATCCGGGGCAATCCTCCTCCCAAGGAGGCGGTTTTCCTAACTTTCAAAGTTTACATGATCTTTTGTAGGAAAACCTCATGTGCACCAGGAACACCTACAACCTTGCCAACAATACATACCACCGGGTCGGAGCTATGAACGAAACATCAACGATATCCAAGACGACATCGGGAACATCCGGGAGTATATGGCGGGTCATGGGGATGGAGGTGATGACAGCGATGAGGATATGGACTAGGAGGTTGCAGGAGCAAGAGCGGGTTGATGGCAAGCCCACAGGTTAAGGTTCCCCTTTATCAATCAAAACAATTTCTGGCCTGCGTGCCGAAGTGTTAGACAATTTACTTTCCTTGACTACTTTTTATTTTCTACTTTATTTTTCTTTTTATGGTTTGGATGATTAACTATGGTAAATTAGGATGTTTGGTATTGCTTGGTATGGTATTTAGTGGTAAAACAGGTACAATTGAGGCTTAGAGTGCTAATCATTAGCACCAGTAAAGCCAGGACAGGAAAACCGTAAGAAGAAACTTGCTTTTTTCAGCCTTGCAGACTTCCCACAAGGGGTCGTGTCCAGCCGACACGCCCCCGTGCTCATCGCCCAGACCTACTGTTTGGCAAATTTCTGCAGATTTTTGGTCAGACACGGGGTCGTGTCCAGCGAGCACGCCCCCGTGCTCAACTTCTGTAAGTTCTCGTTACTAGCACTTGACCACGGGGCCGTGTCCAGACTGCCAGTAACATAAATTTTTGCTTTTAACACCATTTTACACATCCAATCAACCTAAAGATTTATTTTTGGGACACATTGAGGACAATGTGTAATTTATTTAAGTGTGGGGGGTATGCTAAAACCTTGAATTTTGCAAGTCCTAATAACAAGCCTTACACAAAACTCTATTGGAACCGCTAATCACCCGAATTTTTTTCAAAAAAAAAATTATCTTGTCTAAGTTTAAGTTGGGAATTCTAAGACTAACAAGGTTATATTTTTATAAGTTTACAACCGATAGCGTCGTGATAAAAAGAACCAACATAAGAAAATTATGAAACGGCATGACAAGCTTAGTTAAAATTCGATTATATATACTTGATCACATAAAAACCCATTCCCACAAAAGTGAGTTTTTGAGCCTTTATTGAGCATACAAATATACATTTTTACGCTAAATGTTCATTTTTCGTTTCTTGTGTGAATAGCCGCTTGGTTCTTACGACTCTAGAACTTGCCACGACAATTCATTCCCGGACCTTACCAACTTAAACCCAAGTAAGTAAATGATGGAGGCATTAGGACTAACCCTTTTTCTTTCAACACCATTATTTTTATTTTTCTTTTCACCTACCCAAAAAATTGCCCCTAGTTAACCCCTTTGAGCCTAGACCTTTTCATTTCTTAACCCAAAACCCTTTTTACCCACCAAAAAAAAAACCCTTTTTATTTTTACCCTTTATTTTAAGTAACAAGCTCGGTTTTCATGTGACTAGATATATATATATATATATTACAATGAAGTTAGAAATAAACAAACAAAGCTCCTCAAACCAAAGCTTGTTTGGCTAAATACTTCATTTAAAATAAAAAGTCACAAAAACAAAATGTTTTACGAAAATCGACGCTTTTTACGACTTTCGCCCTTTTTCTACTAACCACTAACCCAACTACCCACCTTTAACCCAAGCCTAACCCTTCACCCAAAAAGTCCTCTTGATATTTACAAAGGTATAGTGTTAAAAAGGAGGAGGATTGATTTCTTGGTAAGCTTATGGTAGGAATAAGTTCCATGCCGCTCTCGAGTGATTCACTAAAAATACACCTTCGGCCGAGTGTGAGTGATTTCTCCCGTGAGGTATGTGAACTTGTATATAAATGGAATTTTAGAAAAATATGTTATGCCTTAATAAATAATTTACCTTCTGAAAAGTTCTTAATAAACCATGACGAATAGGATTGTAAATAAGTAAAAATAAAACCTAAACAATCTTGGAAACATCCCGACACTCTATGACAAGCCAAAACCTTCTCTTCAACCCATTCTATTTGGGAGTGTAAGCCACATATTAAAGAGTTTTGCTTGAGGACAAGCAAAAATTCAAGTGTGGGGGTATTTGATGTGTATAAAATGCAACATATAAATTACATCAAATAAGGCATAAAACTAACCCTTTTTAAGTACTAATGTTGGAAAAAGTGTGTTTTTGTCTTCGTTTTGTATTTTCAGGATTAAATAAGCTCAAATTAACAAAAGAAGCAAAAAGGCAGCTAAATCTAACATAAATACAAGAAAAGGAACAAAAGTGGATTGCCCGACCACTCGACAGCATCCTCCCAAGCAAAACAGAGAAGGCAGAAGACTTAACACACCCCGTGTTCAGCGAGCATGGGGCCGTGCCCAAGAAGCAGCAGAAAAGACAAACCTGTAGAAGCTTCTATTGCTCACCACGGGGGCGTGCCCAGTGAACACGGGGGCGTGCCCAAAGTACTGCAGGCGCATTAATTGTAATTGCGAATTACAATTAATGAGGAGAGATAGTGTCAGACAGGCACGGGGCCGTGCCCAGCGGACACGGGGCCGTGCCCAGCCCTCTGTTCAGCCTATAAATAGGAGTGCTTTGGCTCATTGTAACTCATCCCTTGGCACCACCTCTCTCACACTTCATCCACCACCCACCACCATCACAACACCATCATCCACAACCATCATCCATTGTCCATCATAGAGTGTGTGAGTCGTCTCGGGATCCAAGATTGATCGTAAGAGTTCTTGACAATCAAGGCCATGTTTGCCTAAGTCTCTTACATCACTTGGTGAAGAAAAGTGTTTAGTATAATACGTTTTATTTTTAATCATTTGCACTTTTTATTTGGTTTTGTATTAATAACTTTAATAACTAGTTGCTTATGTTGAAGGTGACTTTTCCTTATCGTTTGTCCGTGGTGTCTTGGCATTATTTTACTGTCTATATAAAATAAAAGATTTTCACCATTCATATCTCCACGGTCTATATGGAGGTATGTTGGCTACCTGGTCGGGGGTTAAGGGAACGGTTTGGTAAGGGTCTTGCCCTTGTTCAGCGTTTAGAGGTCCTGCAAGGGACCTGGATCAAATTTAGTAGGATCTCCTTCAATACCCAAAGGTATTGGATGGCGGGGATCCAAACTCTTTAACCCCCTCATAAGTTAACTACTATTAATACTATAACCCGGCTATTTAGGACTGTATCTCTGCTGACTCAGACTACTTAGTCGAGGGTAACGTCACCTCCAATAGAGGGGCCTACCATAATTTACATTAATAACTTAATTCATTATCTTTAAATAATCCGACCCTTTAGGATTGTATCCTTGCTGACTCAAACTACTGGGTTGAGGGTAACGTCGCCTTCAAAAGAGGGGCCTACTACAATAACTAAGATAATCTCTTAAACAACTGCAAAAGTGCGAAAATAATCAAAGGTTATACTAATACACGAGTCGGATCCAAGTGATTCATCTTGTCTATCTGTTTTTTATTTTTATTTTATTTTTCAGCATTTAGTTAGTTTTATTTTCTTAGTTTAAAAATCTTTTTTCTAGCATTTTGATTTGATTAGACGTTGAGGATAAACCGGTACTAAAAGCTCTTTTGTGCTTGGACGACCTCGATATCTTACCAACACTATACTACGTCCACGATGGGTGCACTTGCCCATATGTGTGTTTAGTGTTAGTAAATATCGTGTTTTATAAATTTAAAACTTGGCTGAAAAGTGTAAAAAGAGCTTAAAATATATATCTAAAACATATATACACTAACACGCATCAGTGGCTAAAAGCGAATCACTTTAGCGGCGACTTTTGAGACTTTAGCGACGACAAACGTCATCACTAAAAGTAAAAAAACTGTTTTTTTCTTTGTTTCCCGCATTGCGTCGGCTGGACAAAGCGTTCGATAAATGACAATAACTCTAATATCAATAAATTTTTCCACATATGCATAACATTAAGAACTAAGCAATCCAAACGACGAATCTTTTCCCATAAAATAACCATACTTACAACACGCCACTATATTTATCCTTAGAATAATAAAAACATAAAAACGAAACCGAACCGAATCAAACAGAGATCGTAATCACTTTCCCTTCTGTGTCTCTTTCCCTTCTGCGTCTCTCTCTCTCTCTCTCTTGTTTCTGTTTTAACTCTCTCATCTTTCTTTTTTATCTGGTTGTGAGTGTGTATGGTTGCTACTCAGAGCTCCTCAAAATCCACTTTATGTAATACTGCAATTTTCGTCTTTCCCTTCTGCGTCTCCATTGCTTCCGGCTGATGAATGCTAATGGCTACTACTCTAAACTCCTCAAATGCATTTATTATGCTGGAAGAGAACACACATGTAAAAAAATTACAATGTTAATTTTGAGTTTCTTTATTTCAGTTTTCTTAATCATATTGACCACTTAAATATATATTTGGAAATAACCATATGAACAAAACCTAGCATATGCGAATCTTTTATAACTTCGATGCAAATGTACAGTTGTTACTTAAAAGTAGTATCTAAGAAAACATATTGTAGGTCCACTAGCGGAGGATCTAGTTAACCGTATCCTTGTTATCGATTACACCCGCAAGTGCGGAATCCAAGTGGGTGTACAAACCAAGCAAGAGAACACGAACATAACACGAATACAACACAAGATACAATGTTTAAAGCTTCAAATGTATTATAACCAGTAGAGTTTGTTTACAAAGATTATAGAAGATAATGCTCTCAAACTCACTGTGTTCTCTCTGTGTGTCTAACCTTATAATCTGTGTTGATACATTAGTTGTGGATGCGACTCGCGCCAAGAGACTTGGCTATGACACGGCTTTCCTCCGTCGTGTGAAAGAACCAGAATATCGATCCAATATGCTGAATCAAGACAGAAACAAGGCCTTGGGCTTACACAGTTAAACGGATCAATGGAAATGAACTGGGCTTCTCATTCTTTGGCGAAACAAACTTTGGGCCCAAGCCCAATGTTGGCGAATCAGATGTGTCTTGGCGAAACAAGTGTGTTTCGTCAAGATTGTTTCAGTTTCGTCAACCAAGTCCCTATTTCGTCGATGTTTCGTCAAGCCTTGATGTGATTCGCCAAGCCAGTTCTGATTCGTAGTGTGTTGTGCTATATATAGTCTGTAGTTAGACAGAAATTGTAAGCAAGCAAGCATAGAGAACACATTGTAGAGAGCACACACACACACACCAGAGTTAAAGAGAGTTTGCAAAATACATTTGTAAACATTGAGCTTGTAACCGAACCTTTCATACGTATTAATACAGTGGTGTTAATCGGTGAATATTGCGTGTCGTGTATTTGCGTGTTCTATCTCGGTTTGCCTTTCCGGTTGGATTCCGCACAACCGGGTTGGTTAGTATACAAGGATTAGGCGACTAGATCCTCCTAGCCGGACCTACAAGTGGTATCAGATCCTTGGCTCTTCTCCTTGTTAAAACCGAGGTGTTCTTGTGTTTTTCGGGTTTTGAAAAGTTCATATTTTTCTGAAAAACTTTGCTTTTTCCGGTTTAAATCTTGTGTGTTTGCTTTGTGTTTTGTTAAAAACCTTGTTAAAGTAATGTTTACATGTTAAGTATAGGTTTTTATTAAACATAATCAAGCAAAACCGTGTTTCGGAAGTGTGTCGGGTCACCGGAAAACTGATAGCTTTACCGGAAAGTTCATCTTGTTCTTGTGACATTCAAAGTGTTCTTCATTAGAAACACTTTTTGATCTTTGAAAGCTATTTGTGAAAGTTGTTTATGCTTTGAAAATTGTTACTGGATTAAAATAATCAAAACCATACTTGTTTGGTGAAACAAGCATGGTTGGTAGCCGAAAGTAGGGTCTGCGTTGTGTCAGGATAAGATAAAGTCAAAAGTTTACCAACCACACTGACAACTTTCTTGACGAAACACACTTTCAACGAAACAGAAATTCTTTTCGCCAAAAACACTCGACGAAACAAACTTTGGTTTCATCAAGTTTTGTTTCGTCAACTTCTTGGGCCAGTAGACAAGTAACTGTTTCGCCAAGCCCAACAGTTTGTGAATTAATTTCGTCAAAGCCCACTTTGAAAGCCCAATCAGTTTCGTCAACTGTTGATCAGTTTCGTTAAACTTTTAACTCACAAATCAAAAATCCATTTTAACATATCAGTTTCGTCAACAAGATTGGCCCCTCCTTGTTTCGTCAAAATTGGAAGCCCAAAAAGGCCCACCTGTTTCGTAAACCATAAGCCCAAAACAAAAATTATTATTGAGCCTCCTTTTTACGCCGCTTATAAAAGCCCAAAGGAAATCTTGTTTCGCCAAAAGCACAACATTTTGTTTCGTAAACTGTAAAAAGGTCTAAATTTAAAATTCCATTTCGCCAAGTTTGGGTTTTAATATTTGACGAATCTAAGTTTCTGTTTCGTCAAAGTAATTCTGAAATTTTTGTTTCGTTGAGTGGGTGCTTAAAATCCATTTCGTCATTAAAAGTGTTTCGTCGAAACACCTTGTGGATTTACACAGTAGGTTTACAATTTGGATTTAACTGTTTGTTTGAGCTGTAATTTTCAGGTATTCAGTTTTCAATATCAAAGATGAACCCGAGTTGGTGGGGTACTCCGGCTCCGGATGGGGGAAAGTATAGAAATACAAGTTCATCTCCCTCATGGTGGGGTACTCCGGCTCCAGATGGGGGAAAGTATACAAATACAAGTTTATCTCCCTCATGGGCCGAATCTCCCGTGTCGACATCTTCGCAAGCAAATGCTATATCAACCGGTCAATGGGCATTAGTATCAAATCAAACTCCGAGCATTCAAAGTATCTTATTGAGCGAAAGCGAAACCGGAAGTTTGAATCGACCTCCAAAGTTGATGCACTTAAATGAATATCCAGGATGGGCTGAGAGGTTCAAAACATACGTGCTTGGGCAAAATACAGAATTGTGGTTACGTTTCACCACAGATTTCGATCAAGCAATAGAAGTTGCCGCTTCATCTACTGCTACGTTTGCCGATCTTCCTGAAGATCAGAAAAAGACGTATGATCTGGAGAAGAAAGCATACGCCATTCTTACTCAGGCATTAAGCAAAGATATCTACCATCAATTTGTCAGTTTCAAGACGACAAAGAAATTGTGGGACGCGTTGAAGACCAGAGGGGTAGGGAATGAAGCAACACGTCAACTGTGACACGATCTCCTCAAGAAAGAATTCGATGGCTTCACATGTATGGATAAGGAATCGTTGGGAGACATGACAAGTCGGTTTAATCATTTGCTTACTGAGTTGGGTAATTTTGGGGTAGTAACAACTTCAGCAGAGGTGGTGAAGAAGTTTGCTGATGCGTTGCCTCCTCAATGGAATAGTTTCTTGGAGATTTTGAAGTATAACGGGGTTTTGGCTACTACAAACATCAACGACTTCGTGCAGCTTTTAGAGAACAAGGATCAGGAGGAAACCTTGAAAGCAAAAAGAGTTCCAGTGCCACAAAATCCTGAAATGTATTATGGAACTCCAAGTACTTCTTCTGCAAAATCCATAGTGCCATGCAATCCTGAGATGTATTATGGAACTCCGAGTACGTCTTCTGCAAAATCCATTGTGCCATGCAATCCTGAGATGTATTATGGAACTTTCAGTTCTTCGTCTGCAAGACCTGGTTCACATGCTCCACTTCAAACGGCGTTTGCCACAAGCACGGATATGTATGGAAATTCAATACAAGTTCCTGTTAAGCCGGCTCCCACCACAGACTTGTATGGAAATCCACTACAACCACCTCCTCCTGCTCAACAACAAGCGTGTTATGGAAATACATCATCTGCTGGTCAGGAATGAAAGCCAAATACAGTACGGCTCGACACTTCAAGCTTTTCAAAGGTCAGTGTGGAAGTAGCAAGGGAACACATGGAGCTGCTTAACACTTTAGTGAGCGCGTACTGTGGGTTAGTGGAAGGTCAGATTGGCAACATTAATCTGACACAAGAAGACTATCAGCAGATTGACAAGGAAGAGATGGACTTGATGGACATCAAGTGGGCCTTTGCTAGTGCTGTAAGAAGGGCAAAGGATTTCATGGAAAGAACTGGCAGAACCAGCTTGGAAAGCAAGAAAGACACCAAGTATGGGTTTGATAAACAAGCAGTGAAGTGCTTCAACTGTGGTGAACGGGGTCACTTCAAAAGGGAATGTGCAAGGCCAGCACAGCATGGGAACCAGAATCCTTTCAGAAATCAAGGCAACCAGCAGGACCAGAACAGGAACACTGAGCGCATGTTGACACCGGTCAACAACCAAAGCCAAGCGGGATCATCAAATGCCAACCAGGCTCTTGTGGTTCAGGTAGATGAAGGTTGCGATTGGTCAATCCAGTTGAGTGGTGATGCTCCAGATAGAACAACATGTTTTGCTGAAGTTGTGAAGGAGTTAACTCACGCCAGTGGTGGAGAATCTTCCGCCAATGGTGGTGAATCTTCTGAGGATGAAGACTCTTCGGGTTATAGCAGGAGTTCAGATGAAGAATCCTCACGTTCAGGCGATGATCATGTGGGTGAGACATCTAGTGCGTCGGCTGATGCAGATATTGATGAGCTTTTGGAGGAAGCTGCAGCAGGAACGAATAGAAGACCTATTTTGGTGGATCAGGCTGCTTATTCTTCGTCTTCTCTCAATTCAGCCTTTATGGCGAATGTCGACAGTTCATCAAGTCAGGTATGTGTCGATGAACCCACTGCTATTAATTGTGATAGTTTGACTGTTAAGTGTGCTGAGTTAGAAGCAAACATGTCTGAGTTGCAAGGCAAACATGATGCTTTACAAGCTAGTTTGTTTGACTTGCAAGACAAACATGCTTCTTCGAATGACAAGTGGTGTGACTTGCAAAGCACACACGAGGCTTTGCAAGAGAAGTATGATGTGACATTCATCCACAACCAGAAGTTAACCGTGGATCTTTCTAAGTGCACTGAAGCCAACATGTTTTATGAAAACCATGAAAAGGATTTTAAGTCGGTAATTGAGAAATTAAAGAAAGATAAAATCGAGCTAACAAAAATGGTTTCCAGAAAACAAACTGATATTAATTTGTATATATCTCACCTTGAGATAACGCAAAAGGAGATGGCTTGTGTGAAAACCGAAAGTGAGGCGATCCAGCTTAAGCTAGACAGTTATTTGAGCTCTAGCTATGTGTTGGATCACATCATTGACGTTCAAAAAGAAAAACGGGATGTCACATGCATAGGCTACAAGAAATGTCCACCACCTGTGAGACACAATTATGATGCAATGCCTGACGAGGAGGATAGAACTTTCTTTGAACCATCTGTTCCTCTAGATTTTAAGGAATTTGCAACAGGACTCGGATATAAGAAAGAAGTATCCTCAGATTCAGATGTATCAGTAGATACATGTGTGTCTTCTGCTGAACTGATCCTCCAGTTATCATTGAGGATGCTGATTCTTCTGATGATGAGTCCGATGATACTAACCCAGCAAAGTCTGATGCGGAAATCAAAGAAGAGGACATACCTCTTGAGAATCATATTTTATGTGATCCTCCTGCACAACCCGCTAAGACTGTTGCAATCAAGTCCTCGTCTGCAAAAGAGTCGGAGAGTGTGAATTTATTGTACACTTTGGTTGGTGATGACAACATTTATTCAGACAAAGATTTTCCCATTAAAAATGTTAATCAATCTTTAATAAGTAAAGTCTTTGAAAATTCGATAAGTAAGTTTTTGGGAAAGACAGGATCACGTGTTACAGTAACACAATGTCCTCCTATTCCAAAGGCCGAAGTTCGAAAACAGTTTGGCAATAAGAAATCACTAACAGTGTAAAAACAGCAAAATCACACCAATCAAAAAGGAAAATTACCGGCTCAAGATCAATAGAAGCCAAATCAGAAAAAGAACAAGAATGTGAACTTTGTGAAATCAAAGGGAACGGACAAAATTGAAACGTTTGAGAACAAGTCAAACTTGGATTTTGTTAAGAAAGCAACTGTGTTAAAAAGAAATGAACCAAGCAGTTCAAAACCTAGTACCTCGGGATCACAAAGTTCATCATCATTAGCAAGACGACCACATGATACTTCGGGGTTTGTTGAACGAAGATCATGTTTTGAATGCGGTACAATTGGACATGTAATTCGAAATTGTCCATATCTTCATAAACAAAAAGACAAAGTTGATGTTCCCCGTGACCAAACTGACCGTAAGCGATCTGTTTCTGTAAAACAAGATCCCCGTCTTGTAAAAGAAAGGGAAAAGAAACAGAAACGTCAACAGGTCAAGGAAGTTGAAAAGGCGTTAAAACCGGAGGTTGTCCAAACAAAATCTGTTAAATCGGATGTTAAACATGAAAAACAGAAACGGATTTGGAAACCAAAATCGGTAACTGTTTTGTCACACCCCCAAAATCCCACCTGCGGAGTACTACCGCTTGGAGGCGTGACTGACCAGGATCCAGCCACCAATCATATTGAACAAGCATATAATTAGTTATAAAAGTCTAACCAATACGATTGGCGTTTTAACAAAACAAGTTTAAGTTGCAAGCGGAAGCATAAGTCTCGAAAGTAAAACATAAGTTCAAATAGTTTCAAGTTTAACATAATACGCAGCAATCCGTGTCCCACAACGACCCACCTCCATGCAAGCTCCAGCTGAATACCTATGGTCCTGCAAAGCATGTAGTAACGAGTCAACAACTAGTTGAGTGAGTTCACAGTTGGGTGTTCGTTTTAGTGGTTTCCAAAAACAGTTTCCTTTGTCTGGCATCATGCCGTGGGGGTTACCCCATAGTTTAAAAATGTGACTTGTTCATTCCCAGTTACACCGGCACTCCAGCCGTGGGGGCTACCCCATGTAGTTATCAGGCATTTCGGCCGTGGGGGCTACCCCATGCGTACACTAGACTCGTTACCATATCGACTGCTGACTGTAGTCATGTTTATGTGCCCTGAAAACATCAATGTCTATCATCATTGACGTGCCCCAGATCCATTAGTTCACGCCCGTCCTCTGCGGCACGGTGTGAGGTTTGTCAGACCTAAATAGCGCTATCTAACTAATGACCCGCTCGCCATTGGCCCGGCGATTAAGTCGATACAAAAAGGAGGGACTTCGTGATAGAGTTTTAGTCTAGTACGAGTTATCCGTCCACCAGGACGAGGAATTACATTCCTGAACCAACACCGTCCTACCCAAGGAGGACGAGGAACCCACGTTCCTTAACCCCGTTCCCAACCCAGGGAATCCCATGTTTTGTAGAGGGTGTGAACTCACCTCGGTTTGCTCGGTAGTAACACAGAAGGGTCAATCAATTCGCAAGTAGTCAATCACGTCCTAACATAGATACCGCTTATAATCAGATTCAAACCAAGCAGTGCACATACAAGTAGCAATCACGGTGTAAAAGTTTAACATATTCAGTTAACAGTAACACATAAAGCCCATAAGTTCAACCCAACTACTCAAGCCCAAATCATGCATCAACGGTTAGCACAGAAAGCTCATAAGCCCAGCCCACTAATCGTAGGCCCATAAATACGTAAGCCCATTAAGTGTGGTTGCGAGTCGCAACAAGACTCGCAACTGCGCGGTCTCGGGTTGTGCTGCTTTTGGTTGCGAGTCGTAACCGGACTCGCAATCACAGTTGCGGGATATGCTGTTTGTGTTGATCAGGGATGGTTGCTGTCACACCCCGATTTCCACGTGTCACCGGTGGGCCCGGTGTGGGGTACAGTGACGTAGTTGGCATCGTCATAGACAATCAACACAATATAATAATGCACAGCGGAAGCAGAATAGAAACATTTCAACTCTTAAATAAAGTGTAATAATAAATATCACAATAGTTGAAATGGATCCACAGGCGGATCAAATGAAATAAGATAAAAATAGTTCAACAGATATAATGTCGTCCGAGTTTGCGAGACTATTGTGGACGCTCTTTAGGAAACAGCCAGCCTATTTCGTATAGTACCTACACTTAACCTTTTGGGAAAAATACGTCAGTTTACACTGGTAAATACAAATCAACCGACTCATTTTGAAAATGATTTAAAATTTATTTAAATGCACAAGGCATAAATATTTTATTAACTTGGGATAATTATATAATATAAACTTGTGAACGATTTACATGCACTTGTATCTCTGGTGGCCCGGGATCTACTGTCCGGGCTAGAGATTTAATTGACACACCACATTAAAGAGTTATACACGACGGGTGTACGCCTACACCCCGTGCTCTGGTCGTGGCCATCTCGTAAGATAATGCCAAGGATATCCGGGACACGGTCAATAACCCCCCAAAGCCTTTAAGTAAGACAAGACTGTTTAAACGAAATCACACAAGCTATTCAAGACTGTACACCCATAGGGCGCAGGACTTGTGCGCCCGATCAAGCGGTATTTTAAATACCGTACCCCAAGCCCGTATAGGGAAAATAAGTCAAAATGTATTTACCTGAGTAAGTATGTAACACAAATGATAAGAGCGGTAGCTTTTACTGGGCCTCCTAATCTGGAACAAAGGTTTATAATTAACCTATTAGATTCCTAACGGCCTTTTATTTAAGCTTAAGCTTTGACCGGTTAGTTTTAGGAATGATACGGTTTACGCACGACTAAGCGAAAGACCGGATAGAATATGATTTAGACCCGACAAGTTTGAATACTTGTATAATATGGGTATACTAAATACATTCTGGATTTTGAAATAAAATTGATAATGTTTGACCCGTCTCGGTCAATTTACGCAAACTAGTTACGTAAAACGAACCGAACGCGAAAAGGGCGATACGGGTAGACCAAAGATTCAAATGCAAGTTCCCTGAGATAATATGCTTAAAATATGATATTATATCAGTAAGTTATGTCCTATATTGCCCGGAATAATTTTAAACTCAATTTATGCCTTAGAAGGGCATTTTGGTCATTTAAAAGATAATAAAAGGGTAAAATTAGAAATCTGAGTTTCGGGTCTGGTTCATACAGTAAATATACTTAATATAACATATTATATCAGTAGGGTATGACCCATATACCAAATTTATCATTTAAAACCAAACTATGCACCGTAGGGGCAATTTAGTAATTTCACAAGGGCTAAAAATGCCAAAACTGGAAATCTGAGTTCATATACTTATACTTACTGTTTTTATATGAAAATATGCTAAACACATCAGCAGGTATAGGTCTTATATTTTTAAAACAAGTATAACGCTTACTATGCGCTCAAAACGCTAAATATGCGATTTAAGGGCGTTTTCGGGTTTTCAAATTAAATCTGAGATTTTTATATTTCCAGAATACTTAAAATAATTTATTCATCATATAAAATCAATAGAAAAAGGTTTCGGGTCAAAAGGACGTGTAAAACTCATTTTATGGCTAAAACGGTCAAAACCGACATAAGCCGAAATGACTAGGCGATCTAGGATCCGTTCAGCCAAAAATTAATTAAAAATCATCAAAATTCCCAGAATATTATAATACATTAGTTGGTAAAAAGTTTCGTATCAAAACGTGGCCAGAAACGGGTTCTACGCGAAAAGGACCGTTTATGTAAATTTATAATATAGTTTTACGCTAATGGCCATAACTCACAATCTGGACCACCAACTGATCCGAAACTTTCGGTGCAAGTTCATATATTAGGAATAAAGATTTCTATCCTTTCACTTTTCCAAAAATCCCGTTTTAAATCAAAAAGGGCAAAATAGTCAACTTTATGTATAAATCGGAAACATGCATTCGAATAGGCTAAACATAGACTCAATCAAAGAAAATTCCAGAAAGTTTAACTAAAATAAAAATAGTCAAAAATACTTTCCAATACAGATCTCGAACATGCATGTACGAATCCGAATCGATAGTCTACGAAATAATCGTTTTACAAGACTTTCGGTTCCGATTCGTGGCTATACTATAGATTGTCGAGTTGATGATGATTAAAACACCTTCTTATATGTATTACAAGTTATTTATGATGATCAATCAGATTGCATGTCATCTATATCATTAATCATGTCATTTTTCACAAAAATCGCTTCTGTTGACTTTTTAGAAATAGGTTTGACTCGACATTTAGCATGTATGTAGTGGGAATCAGTTTGTACCCTTTAGAGGGTTTGTTTCCCACATAAATACCAATCTATAACAAGTTTCAATTCGAGAAATGACTGAAAGAAATCCGTTTAATCGGAAAGTCAAAGGTTATGAACACCCAGTTTGACTTTTATCAATAATCACAACAAGAATGGATTAAAGAACGAATTGAAAGCTTACAAAGGTCCTATAGGTGTTTAGTGAACACTAGAAGTCGGCCTTGTTACTCAGATTGTCTCCAGGAATCTGCCTTGAAGTTCTTGAATGTTGAGAGCACTTGGTTACTATGAAAAATGATCAAGAAATGGCCTTTCAATCTGATTTAAAGAGTGAAATTCGTGGGTTACTGTTGCCTAGCCATGCATGGCTTCTAATTGGTGCAAAAGGAGGCAAGAACCAGCTGTATCCAACCCAAAATCGGACCCAAATCAACCCAAAACGAATTTCTGGTCGCTAGCAGCCCCACGCGGCCCGCTTGGGCTTTACCAGGCGGGTCGCCTGACCCTGGTTCAGCCAAAACAAGTTTTAAACTTGACAGCTTTGGCCCCTGAACTTGTACGCGATGTTTCGGCTACTTTTCTCGACCCGTAAACCCCCAAACTTGGTTTTTAAGAACCTTAGGACTTTTACCAACATGGTAATGTCCTCGGATAACTTTGCGCTCAACCGAAAAGCCATGAAATTCGACGTTCACGCTTTTAGTCCCTTAAGTACGGTTTTGGCCATAACTTTCTCATACGTTGACGAAACTTCATGAAATTTTTACCACATATTCTAGTGAGTATATTTTAGCTATACAAAGCTTCGGGTCTGCCAAAAGTTCACTCAGAGGTATAAATTAAACATGTTGACACTTTTGGCCCCTATAGTTTGCAATACTTCACTTTTGTGCAATTTCCGCGTCGTATGATCCATGAACCATCCGTTTAAGGTTATAAACATTATGTAGGGTTATCATAGAGTCTATTTATCCATTGTTGACACTTTGGACCCTTACGTTCCATAGTTTTCACTGTTTGTCACTTTTAGTCCCTCTAAAGTATGTTTTCACATAACGGAACCTTATGACACGTGTCAAGACATTATTGGACGAAATTTTTCGAGGTGTTACAGTTGCGAGTCGCAACCTGTGTCGCAACCACGGTTTCGGCTTGGCATGCCATGGTTGCGAGTCGTAACCTGATGTTCTCGACTCGCAACTGATGTCGCAACATGGAGATTTCTAGTCGCAACCAGGGTTTCGACTCCCCAACATCTGCTGATTTCTGCACAGTTTGTACTTATCCAATAGCATTTGAATATCATGCAACACAAATATTGTACTATCCACTAAAACATGTTTTGTTGTCTAACACTAACCAAAATCGGATCAGATAGGCAGAATTCAAACATTCAAAGCACATTCATATCATATTCAACAAGTTCTTCATGTATTCAAACTCATTCATCAAGTTTTTCATATATTCAAGCACAATAACACTTATTCAACCAAGTTATGAACAAGCATCAAAACACTTAGCATAATACCACAAGCCCGGTTTTATACTAATCCGATTGTATGACAATTGCAAGCCGATTTCATAATCATCAACTCTAGTGGTTTAAACAAGATATCATAGTCCATCATGCAATATATCCGAAAACATGTTAATCGATTCATCATCATTTGGTAACTATTTTCTATCAATCAACATCTTTATCATAGATAAACTATCATTTCTCATGTTCAAACTTAGCAAGCAACATAATGTCATAATAATCAATCCAAGCACAAAACATAACAAGGATTACTAACCGGCTAAGAGATAGGAAAGGTGAACTCCAAGGTCGATTTCCAAGCTTGATCCGAATCCTAGTGTTGGCCGGCTACCAAGGTGTGTTTGTGTTTCTTAGGGTTTTTAGAGAGGGAAAGAGTGAGAGTATGAGTGTGTGTTGTTCAAGAGTAGCAAGTGTGGTTAGGAGGGTAATGCACATATATATATATTAGCTTCAAGTGGTGCACCCTTAATGGGTTTCGGTTGATGGTTTGCAGCCCAAAGGCCCACCGGCCACTATTCACTCGAGACCTCATGGTCTCGAGTCGGGTTCTTTGTTTTCGGGTTGGGTTCTCGGCTTGCTTATAATACATACGTATATACATACAAACACACAAACAAGGCACATTTCACATAAAACTTCACATTTATTAACGAGTTAACTAGTCCCATAGCGTACAAGTATGTTACATCGAGACACAAGAAAGGTTCTAAATTTCGAGTTGTCACATGTTTCATGGGGAGCCATATCAATTCCGAATCATCGGGAAATGGATGTTACAATTCTCGATGATGACGGACGACCCAAGTCTGTGAAGGCTTGGGTCCCCCTCTCCAACTAATCTCTGAATGAGTGTGCAGGATGTTCCAGGAGGAACTATTGATAGTCTTAGGATTGTTGATAGTGGAGCGTCCATGCACAAGATTGGCGACATAAGGCTCCGAAATATTGTTATATCTAGGAGAACGTTGTTGCCATTGATGGAGAGAGAGGAAAGAAAAAGAAAAGAGGAAGAATATGTTGGTGAAAGAATGTGGTTGAATGAAGTTGCAAAATTCGACCAAATGAAGAACGTGCCAAAATTTGGTTGTTATGGTCTTTGATTGGGTCCTCAGGAAAGAATACAATGAAATGTGTGCAGATGCCGTGGCGTGGATTGAACATCCGCACACCACTTCTGAAAGAGAAAGACAAAGACCTTTTGCTGGTGCAATTTGGAAGACCAGCCGGAACCAAAGGTTTTTGATCTTGTTGCTGTGAAGAGATTTCTCAGTAGCTACAAAAATCGACTTTGAAGTCCACAACGGGTGGATATCCAGTTTGGGAGAGTGCTCAGATTCCTTGCAATGCACGAAGCAGTTGCAGGATACGGTTTTGAATTTCTAATCTCTCCTATGCTTGTCGATATTTAAGCTGCTTTATGAATTATTATCATCTCGTACAACACTCTTTGGCCTGACACGTTGAACTTTAATATCACCTCACACGTGATCGTTTCAATATGAAACTCATCAATGTTGTCATGGTCCACACCGATGACCAACGTGCCGACCTTTTTACCAAAGCATTTGACAAATCAAGATTTGACTTTTTATTATTGGTAAACGGCATTAAGGTCAAGCAAGAGTAAACCAACATCGGAAAATCATTTTTGTAAATACCTTTGTGTTTTAAATTTGTCTTAGTTTATTAATTTTAGGGGGAGTAAATCCAAAAATTTGAAAGTCCAAAAACATCGAAAAATTTGAAAAACACAAAAACAATAGAAAAACAAAAATGAGTTTCCTGGCGAGAAAAAGAGAAAATGATAGTACATCAGTGATCTATCCAAACCTCTTTAAACCTTAAATGAAAAACGATAAGCAGCTCTATATAAGATGTATCGGTAGGCTCACAATCATTTTAAAGTGTGCAGGGTGATATAAACTTAAACCGACTGAAGACCAGGTGGGAACCATTCATTAGCATATGGTCTTAGTACCGAAATTTCGTTTGATAGATTGCCGAGGTTCTGAGATATTCGGTCTTTATGCTGCTTATCATCTGGGTATCATGGTTGTATCTTTTACCGAAAAATAACGGGGACGCAAGTCTAGATCTTCCATGATACCATACATACGTGTACATACTGCATTCGACCTCAATAAGTGATAAACAATCACATGTCCCACAAATAAGTGATAAAATATCACATCTATCCGGGAGTCAAGTTCGTCTCTCTGCTGTACGAAAGTACTGACCTGTTCACGGACTTGCTCCTGTGCCCTCATGCATATGAAAATCAAGTTCCTCATCAATAAGTGATTCTATCACATAGGGCTTGTTTTCAAATCAAAATAAGTGAGTTTCTCACATCATATACGGTCAAACAGATGATAATCGGTATACTCACCGGTAAGATGAACCTTCGTGCATACCTTGATACGGGAATGTGTCGTGATGTGGATGAACACCGGTCGGTAAGTATAAATCATACCTTAACGTATCCCCTCGCCATGATTACATCTGATAAGTTGAGCTTATGTGGACAACAATACCGATAATTGTTATAGGATGCTTATCTTAATGTTACCTAACTGAACAACAAGAGCGTTTTGGCATGACCGTACACTGATATGATTCTCTTACCCTCGAAACTCGCAAAAAGAATGTCTGTATATATTTATTTACTGCTTTCAGTCTTTATATTCCAAATATTCAAAAATACCAAAAAGATTTTAGGTGTGTTTTAATTTAAACTTTATAAAAGCCAAAAAGATTTTATTTCTATTTTATTTTCGATCGTACGATGTTGGATCTCGAGTCTTCGTTACCTGAAACCTGACTGAAAACCGAATTGACTAAATCTTCATAAACGGTCAAAATTTGCATGTTTTGAAAGTTAAAAACTAAAATTTGATAAATTTGTTAAACTTTCAAACTGTCGGACGGTGTTTGATTGAAACATGGTCATACGTGTGTCATTTGTTTATGCTAACTATATTCCAAGCAGTTGTTCTCATTACGCGTTTAGATTTCTTGCATGTGCAGATTCTAAAGGCAAGGAGAACATGGTCGATGACAAGCTTCGGAATGAAGACACTACGTGAAGGCACTCAAAAGATGAAGATGATCGAGTTGCCGCTGACCATCATCAACACCACAAGGATCTCAAATTATAAAGATCAAGTCATTCACTAGCATAACTCAAGGGGGAGCTTATGTTAAGGGGGAGTTTGTCAACACACTTCCAACATGATACGGGTAGTTTGTTGATACACTTTCTGCTTTCAAGACGTGAAGACTTTCAAGATCCTTCGACATTGAAGACATGAAAGGCGAATCACGCGAGTAGCGTCCAAGGGGGAGTTTGTTGATACATTAGTTGTGGACGCGACTCGCGCCAAGAGACTTGGCTATGACATGGCTTTCCTCCGTCGTGTGAAAGAACCAGAATATCGATCCAATATGCTGAATCAAGACAAAAACAAGGCCTTGGGCTTACACAGTTAAACAGATCAATGGAAATGAACTGGGCTTCTCATTCTTTGGCGAAACAAACTTTGGGCCCAAGCCCAATGTTGGCGAATCAGATGTGTCTTGGCGAAACAAGTGTGTTTCGTCAAGATTGTTTCAGTTTCGTCAACCAAGTCCCTATTTCGTCGATGTTTCGTCAAGCCTTGATGTGATTCGCCAAGCCAGTTCTGATTCGTAGTGTGTTGTGCTATATATAGTTTGTAGTTAGATAGAAATTGTAAGCAAGCAAGCATAGAGAACACATTGTAGAGAGCACACACACACGAGAGTTAGAGAGAGTTTGCAAAATACATTTGTAAACATTGAGCTTGTAACCGAACCTTTCATACGTATTAATACAGTGGTGTTAATCGGTGAATATTGCGTGTCGTGTATTTGCGTGTTCTATCTCGGTTTGCCTTTCCGGTTGGATTCCGCACAACCGGGTTGGTTAGTATACAAGGATTAGGCGACTAGATCCTCCTAGCCGGACCTACAATCTGTTGTGTTACAAGCTGTTTAAATAGACAAGCACATTTGAAAGTTTACGAAGAATGGACTGGGCCCATAAGAAAGCCCTACGAACATTAGAGCAGCCCACGAAGAATGGAGTCTTCATGGCTTGATTCTTGGTGAGGGAGCACTCTTCGCCGACATGATTTTTGGGCGAACAGTGAGTCCTCGTTGATAGATTCTTCGTCATGCATGGGTCTGGTTACCATTCTTAGTGAGGATCCAACATCAGCAAACAATCAATAAAGAGAAGAAGGTTCTCCGTGAAGGGGGTTGTTCGTGATGGGGATTGTTCTGCCTTGCATGGTCTTCGTGGCAAGCCTTGATGGAGGATATCAGGCTTCGGTCTTCATTCCGTAACGCGGGCGAATCGAGTCGAGCCGCATCCATAATTATGTATCAACACATATTACTATCAAATTGTTTTCTATTTTTAAAAACACATTAGTTAGTTATTACTCTTTTTTTTTTTTTAAAAAAACATTATTTTATTAATCGCATAAACTCAATACGATTACAAACTAATGGTAGGTAGACGAGCAACAAGCTGCGCCGCTACCCCTTTCTGAATAGCAAACCCTACCCTGCTAAACACAAAATTCTGCCCCTTAACATGTGCGGTGTTACTGCTTACCACCTGTTGAACCCACTTAAGGAACCGCACCGCGTCAGGGGCGAGAGCGCCAAATGTATCGAAAGCGAACGGGACGAACACGTGCTGATTCTCGATGCAAGCTTTTTCGTGTTTAGCTACTTTGCCCGCCTCTGCCTTGGTAATCGCATGTCCCGCCACAAACCCGTGGTCCCTTAACCCAACGAGGGGGGACACATCTGTCAAATCGACACACGCGTGTTTCCCTCCTTCCCATCCAAAAACAAGAATGTCCGCGGGCCGTAGCGTAGATCTCCCTTCTAATGGATCAGTCGATGGGAACCCAAACCGGCATCACCGGTTCCTGTTTCGGCCCTAAAACCGGCTTTTATTGTACACCTCTAGACACTCGGAACCCGTTTTAACCCGTTACCCGGTCTGCCCATTGTGCCACCGATAACATTTAGATTAACACAATTTAAAGAAGAGTTAAAACACTTTTTTGCACATAGGAATAAAAAAATACCTGCATTCCATTTATAACACAAGGAGTAATTGACCGAAATTGAAGACGAAACGCCTTAGAAGCAAGAGCCAGACCTAACCACAAACAAAAATATCAACAGACCGCTTTTATATACCTTACCCAAACTCAAAATTTGAGTCGTGGTTTAGGCTCAATACCTTGAGTATGTCCACGCCACGAACCCAGCTATGTCCACAAAAAAACACTCCACCAATCTGCACGAGCAAAGGGTAACTTCTTATCCCAGCTTGTATTGCTCCACCACCTATCATCAACTTCGTATTTACCACTAACGTTATCGCATTTAGTTTATCACCTATGTTGCAAGGGTCATTTTGGTCCAGGTCAGAACAGGTTCGGGTCAGGATATGGGTGTGGGTCAGTATGAGTTCGGGTTAAAACTCGTGTTAGAATGGGTTCGGGTCAAAACGGGTCGCTCTAAATAATCATGATTAAATTATTGTTTGAGATCGCTTATTTATAATTGTTTGATTTGAAATAAAAATTATAAAATAAATTTAATAGTCTATCAATAGTCATAATAAAATATTGGGATAATACTTGTAATAGAAATTGCAAAACGAAAATTGATTTATATTTTAATAACTTAACATAAAAATTAAGTGTGATAAAGAAAAGGAGCAACAAACTATAACTAGATACAACCAGCTGCTTCAGCATCTTTGCCCACCGCCTGTCACCTGCCACTCACTACAATTCACATCCTTCTTGCCTCTCTCCTTCGATTTCCATGTGTGTATTCCTTTTGGTATTATGTGAGTGCTTTAGATTGTGACCATTAGCGATGACATGCTTGGTGTCGCCGCTAAAAAGGCCGTCGTTAATGCTCATATTTCTTGTAGTAAACCTTAGACTGCCCGTAGCGAGCGTTAGCCACCTTTCACGTCACCGGCATTGCACCATTAAACCATTACTAACCCATTTGAGAGGGGCGTCAAGGGCCTCATGCCCCCCTTCTTCGTTGTACCCTTTTGTTTATATTAATTGTTAAAGGGTAAATAATCATTTTACATGAATTTAACAGAAATTTATAACGTAACCATACTTAGAAAGTAAAGAGTGCAAAGTGTACATGTGGAATTGTGGAGTAACAAAATGATCTATAACCTAAATTTAAATTGTAATATCTGTGTTAGTGTGTTAAGAGGACAAATATAAAGTAAGTGATAAGTTGGTGGCTGGAACTAAAAGCTATTTCCCCCTATATAATTTATCACTTTTACTTTGTGAGGCAAAACTATTGTTCATTTTTTTACAAGTACATAATGCGGATTAGGTTGAGTGTACAAGTTGTTGATGCATTAGGATCATCACCCATCTTCACTTTTTCACTTTATCTTAGATTTCCCTCATTCTATCCGTATTCAACTTTCAAACACAAAAGTATCACACAAAGTGCCCTACACAACCTCACCGGAAACCAAAACACCTGCTACCTGAGTTGCTTGGTGGCGGCCTAGCAGTGGTGATGCACTTCGTTTGGATCGGAGGTGACGAAAGGTTCACCACCCGTCGGCGTATTCCGCCAAACAGATCGAAAATGCCCGGATGGTAACATTCCGACAGGTTCTGTGTTAGGGAGAATGTTTGTAGAGAGAGAAATGGGGCAATGGCGGTGTTGTAATGGTGGCGGCTAGATGGGTTATGGTGGTTGGAGGTGTTGAAGCTCAATTTCATCTATGAGAGACATGATGAAGATGGTGATGGTGATAACGGTGTTGGTGGTGGTGGTAGTGTGATTGTGGTGTTGCCATGGTGGTAATGCCGAGTTGGTGGTGCTGCGGTGGTGGCTAGGTGGCAGTTTGATGGTGGTTCTCTTGTGTTGTTAGTTATGGATAGATAAAGAGAAGTAAGATGTTACATCGAGTGTGTCTCATTGTTGTAATTAATGATTTATATTGAGTAAACATTGTAAATGGAAAATATTTGGCAAAATTGTAATGGCAACTATGAATTTAATATTTACAACATATTTTGTTTCCAATTTCTTTATTTAACCAAATAGAAAAATTCATAATCCAGTCATACCCATGCTGACACCAAAAAATATTAGTGACACCCAAGAAAAAAAATTGTATGATCATCGGTAACGATATATTTAAACAACCCACAACACAACACAACACAACGCAACACCAAAGTTTCAACAAAAATAGAGCAGGAACTAAAAATAGGCTTAAGTGTATAACGTCGCACCAAAGGTTGGTTAACAAGCCAATGTTACCATTTTGTTTGCATAACGGTCCGTGTTATGGTGCAAGGTTAAACATTTTAACACCGGCTTTTTGGTTTAACGTATCCGCCACAGCGCACGGGTCCAAAAAAAACTCGTTAAACTTAAGTATGGAATTTGGAGGGTCTTGTGTTTATATAAAAAAGGGTCACATGACACACAAGTCAATACTCTCTCTGAAGCGTCAAAAACTCAGAACCCTAGAACGACCGGTCTTCATTTTGTCATCTGGTAAACGTTTTAATCTAGTAAACAATTTATAATAGCTAAATTCTTTTCTTTATATATAGATTCAGTTGCTTCCTTCCAGTTGTTAAAACGATTGTTCGTTTTTCTATAAGTTTTGTGTTTAAGTTCTTGTAAGATATGTAAATCGTTATTATATTTGAATAGAACGTTTTCAATTATGATTTCTAACACATAATCTACAGAACAATAATAAAAACGATTACAAGATTACACTAAAGTTGGAGCCAAATTTTAAAATTATGATCGGGTAACTGTTGATTAGATTCTGCATATATCCAATCGAATTACGTTATCGAGTTGTTGATTTACACAAGTACATAATCACTTCAAACTTTTGATCTACCTAAAGTTTATTGTTTTTGTTGGCTCTTAATCGATTGCAGGTTCATGTCTTCATGAAGGCTTGATCATTTGTAAAAAAAAAAAAAAAAACAGTTTTGCATTGCAGGTATGCGGCTTACGTTAGTCCGAATAAATTTCCATAACTATGTTTTATATAGAATAAATTTCATTGAATAGACGGATTATTCAGTGATTGTGAATTTTGTAAGCACTTTAGGGCAATTACTGATAAAAAAGATTGTGAGGTTGAAATGGCAAATCATGAGGACGACTGCACATTCGACGTTGACAATATTGCCAGTGAATTGGAACTTCTTAATAATTTAATCGAAGATGCTACAAACAACAAGGTGAAACTAAATCCAACTACATTATTTTACAACTCTATTAGTCATCTAAATTAGCATATATGTTATTGTTCTATAATACTTGAGTTTGTGCAGAAAATCTTGGCTTCAAGGTTGGATCGTGCTATCAGTTTAAAGAGAAAAGTGGAACTGAACGAAAAAGCTGCAGAAGAAGCAAAAGCGGAAGCGGCTAAGAGTAGTTTAGATATTCTTGCAAAGGTGGAGGCACTTAAACAGGCGCAGCAGCTCGTAAAGGAAACAAATGACATGGTTGTAAATTAACTTCTTCAAGAAAAATTATATTTTGTTCCTGATATGTCTTACCTTTTGGCTTTTGCTCAGTTAATTTATATGATAAATATCCATTATGCTCATTTCATGTAGACAGTACAAGCTTTAAACCATTAGAACTAAACTTTTTAGATCTTTCGATCGGTTAATTGATGATCATATGCGTAGGCATATGGATTCTTACAATTGTATGTTAAGTAATATTTCTGATAGTGGCAAACGAGTAGTTGCTTATGACTTCTGTTAGTTCTGTAGGTGTATATTTTTTTAGTTCTTAGAAGGATATATAACACAACATTTGTCTTATTTTTGTTGTTATCTGACTATCAGACATACTGATGAATTTACTTAATTTTGGTTAACGATGTAGCATGCTAGGGAACTGCATGCACAGAAGACGGTTTTAAGTAAAGATCTAAAAGAACTTCAGCTCCGTATGTCTAGTGCTTTGAACGAAGGAAGAAGATCTCTTGGAGCTTCTGATGTGGTATAGCTTTGTTAAATACTTTTGTGTTTTGATTAAGAATTGCTTTGAACTGTTTGGTGCTAATTTCTATTAAAAAAAATTCCATTAGATGCGTAACGTATTAAAGATGAGATTGACTATAGCTGTAAGAGAAAAGGAGTTAGCAGATAAAGAAAAGCTAGAAAAGGAGAATTTGGCTCTGGAAGCACTCGCGTTTGAAGAAAGCCAAATGTTAAAACTGGAAAATGAGTCAAACAGACTCAAACAAGAAGCAGTGAAGACGTCCAAGGTAATAATGTAACAAAATAATTGTATAATGCTATTGATTTAACCAACATCATTAGTTGTTTTCTCTATTTTGTTACAGTTGCAGGATTTGTTCAAATATCGTGAATCTGTCGTTAATATGTTACAGTAAGTTGTAGTATCCACATAAACTACACTATCACAGACTCTGGAATTGACCTTGTATACAATATTACTTGATTTATGCAGTGCAGAAGCATCTGATAAACATCAAGATATTAACTTGTTTATAGAGCGTCTTGACCAACCCCTCCTGAAGCTACATGGATTATTATCGTCTAGCCAAACATCAGCAGATTTGGATTTGGAGGAGCAAGAGGGAAAGAAAAATGGGTCATCTGAGGTAAAAAGTGCACCCGTGGTTGCAGATGTCACTGAAGTGGGACATTCAGTGTCAAATAAGAGCTCTGTTGCTTCTGCACAAACTCATGCAAAGCAGGTAGTTCCTCGAGCTGTCAAGCCTGCTGTTAAAAAAATGAAAGCAAAAGCAAAACCGAAACCGAAACCGTGTGCTGCAAAAAGAAAGATTGAAGACGGACACCGATCTCAACTCTCATCTCATTCCTGATGTTGATTAATTTTATTTTGTGGTGGTTAATGTTTTCTTTTTTGGGCGGATAAATTGAATGAGATGTACTGGAACATTTTAGTATATATTCTTCAGAGTATGGTTATCATTCCTATGTTATTTTAATTTTTGTTGTTTTTGGAGAGAGGATTTAGAAACGTTCAGTGGTTCTTGAATTTTAAAGAAACAAAATAACCTAGTAAGCTCAATTTTTTTTCATCTTTTAACAATACTTAAAAATTTGATCCTAAAAAATTAACAATAGTTGTATGCGTGCATGCACGGATCTTAAAACCTAAATGTTGCATTTGGAACGTGAATGATTACCATAATAGCCCAAATAGCAGTTATTCTAGTAGTTGAGGGGTCACTCCTATCCTCATTAACATTTACTAGTAATAGCCTTTATATTTCCTTTAATCTTTTTGTTAACGGCCAAAGAATCACAACATCGGGATACACTCGCCTTCGAACCGGGGAAAACCCTCATCTACGGCTAAATCCTGTGCACACTCGCCTGAAGGCACAATAGTGTGGTGAGATAAAACCCACTCAGTTCAAAAATCGAACTAACGATCACCGCCTATTCGCCTAGTCTCCCATCATCACCAGGTGCCGCGGAAACTAAATACTGGGGGCAGGAAACAAACCTGGGTCACTTGGAACACCAGGTATCTCCCTTACCACTAGCTCACAATAGTGTGGTGAGATAAAACCCACTCAGTTCAGCCTCTTGATTTACGTCAATTCAGTTATTATCTCCAAGTTCTTAATGTTACGTGCTAATTCTTTTCATCGCCACAATGCCACGTTCCCTGCATGTTTTCTTCATATTCTTTGTTTATGCAATTCCTAATTGTCTAATAGTAGTGGTTTAGTTATTTTAGTTGGTAGAATAGTGGGTCGGTTTATAATGATACTGTAAGGCTATATTTAAGCCAGGTATGAAATCATGAATTGAGTCTCTCTTCCAAAAACCTCCCAGATTCTCTCAAGCTCCTATCTCCATGTCTTTGAACTATTTGGTTAATGACTCGGTTCGTATCACTTAATTGATTGCAGGCTCATTGTAGCTTGATCAGTTGTTGAAAACAGTTTTGCAGGTATGCGGTTTCTACTAATCGAGTAATTTTCCATAACTTCGTTCCTCTTCATATTGATTTAAATTCCCATTCGGTATTTTGGATAAGCACATTAGAGCAATGGCTTATAAAATTGCTTTCGAGGATGAACCGGCAAATTATGAGGACGATTTTAATTCAACATTAATACCATCACCAGTTCATGTGAACTTCTTGATACTTCTATCAAAGATGCTACGAAGACCAAGGTAAAAAGAATTCCAACTAACTACATGAATATCCAGCTTACTCATCTAGTTTATCATGATATGTTCCTGTTTGTTGATTGTAATATTTTAGTTTTCGGTAAAATATGAGGAATTGGTTTAGTTGATTGTTCTATATTGTAATTGAGATTATGCAGAAAGCCTTGGCTTTAACATTGGATCAGGTCACTTGTTCAATGGAAGCAGTGAGAATAAAAGAAGCAAAAGAAGAAGCAGCTACGAGTGGTTCAGATATTCTTGCAAAGGTGGATGAAGTGATGAACTTAAACAAGCACATCAGCTCACAAACTTGTTTTAATTGTGAAGTTCCAGGGTATACAGCTAGAAACTGTGTTCATCGTCCGTCCATGCCTTACTACTCAAAGAACGCACATCATCAGACGGCTAAGCCTCATCGACCCTAGGAAATCGATTTACTCATGTTAAGCCCTCTGATGGAGACTGGAATCTAGCAAAGAAATATAATCAAAAGTTCTCAAACACGCAAGATTTCCAAAATCAGTCAATGAAATCAAGCGTAACAACTGCAACAAAAAATGTTTCTAGAAACACTGATTCTAAACTTTGGAAACCCAAAATTCTTGCTAGATCTCAGTCTCAGCATTCAGAGTCATCAAAATCATCATCTTCATCACAAACCTCAAATTCTACTAAAAATCATATGATCTTTTATGAGGTTTCTTACATTGACAGTGATGGTCAACCCAGATCAACAATGGCCTAGGTTTCCATGTCTAATTAATCCCGGTGTATGTGCAAGAACAACTATGGAGGGCTCTCGTCAGACTTTGGTTCGTCGATAGTGGCTGTTCCAGGCACATGACAGGAGACATTTCCCAGTTGAATGACATAAAAATATTCGATGGTGGATTTGTCAACTTAGCGGGAGGTGAAACTGGGCGAATTACAATGAAGGGTACAGTTTGAAACGGGGTTCTCAGCTTTTCAGATGTGAATTATGTTCCAGAACTGAAACACAGCCTTTTGAGCATATCTCAGATGTGTGATAAAGGGTTGGAGGTCCTGTTCACCAAGAAGGGATGTGTGGTATTGAAGTCGAGGATTGTGATACCGGATGATTTGTTACTCATTGAAGTAGAAAAAAGGGTAACGCTTATGTCCTTGATATGAATAAAGCCCCTACTGATCAAGTCACATGTCTGTTTGGTCCTGTCAATGTGCAGAGTATTTGAGGAAAGGCTTACTGCTTGGTTATCACTGATGACTTTTCATGCTTCACTTGGGTGTTTTTCTTGGAACACAAGAGTGAAATAGCATGGTTGATCAAGAAATTTGTCACTCTCATGGAAAATCAGGCGAATGAGAGAGTGAAAATTATTCGATGCGACAATGGGACGGAGTTCAAGAATGCTGAACTGAATGATTTATGTTCCTCAAAAGGAATTAACTGTCGATAAAGTGCAGCTCGAACTCCTCAACAAAATGGGGTTGTTGAAAGGACAATAGAACTCTCATTGAAGCTGCTCAAAGGATGTTGATAGATTCTGGCCTTCCATTGATATTTTGGGCAAAAGCAGTGAACACTGCCTGCTATGTTCAAAATTATGCCTTGATCAACAAACGTTATATGAAGACGCCTTATGAGATAGTTCAAGGACAAAAACCCTCTGTATTGCATTTTTGCACCTTTGGTTGTCCCTGTGTTCTTCTACTTATGGATGCCAAGGGAAAATTTGAAGCAAGAGGGGATCCGTGCTATTTCATTGGTTATTCTAAAAACACTACATACCGTGTGTACAATAAGATCAAGAAGCAGATTGTAGAGACCTACAATGTGGATTGGCTAGAAGAGAATCACAAAGTGTTGGTGCATGCGTCTGTCGACTTCGTCTTGTATCGAGTCTTGTATAGAACTAGTTAGATCAGGGCACGAAAAACTAGAAAGTGGATATTAGGGGTGATTCCGCTTGAAATGACATCAGGTCATGTTCAAGCAAAATCAGATACATTCTTATTCCGCTTGAGTTTATTCGTGATGATTTCGCTTGAAGTTAACATGGTAATTCCACTTGAGACGTGTTCAAGCGGAATCTCCATGCCTATATATAGGGCAGTTCAAGCGAAATCACATAGATTCTTTCCGGTTTGTGCAACGAAGTGCTGCCGAAGTGTCGTCACGCTGTATTTGTCATCAATATCAATAGAACGACAGTTTAAAGTAATTTGTGTGCTGAATTGACCTCAGTTTGTCTGTTTCCGCCGTTCAAACTGAGAAAAACTCTTCTGATCGACTCGTTCGGGTCCGAAAACGATCCTACAAGTGGTATCAGAGCTCAGGAAGAAGAGTTCTTACCAACTCAGCTGCAAATTCTGTTTTCTACACCTTCTTTTTCAAATTGAAAAACTTTTCACGGTTAAAATTGGCTAAATTTCTCACAGAATGTGCGTAATCATGTTTTAACAAAGCCTTGAATGTTTCAGCATTAAAGTCGATCTAAAACTGATTAATTTGGTAATTCCGCTTGAACATCAGCGTGAGAATGATGACATCAGCGTGATTCCGCTTGAAAAATTTCAGTTATTTCGCTTGAAACATGCTATTCCGCTCCAAGATCGGTATTCCGCTTGAAAGTGTGGTTTGATTCCGCTTCAAATCCTTATTTCGCTTGAAAAGTATTGAAGTGATTCCGCTCGAATCACTATTCCGCTTCAAGGTGCTATTTCGCTTGAATCAGAGGTTCCGCTTCAAAGGGTTTCGCTTGAACTTGTTATCCCGCTTGAACTGTTATTTCGCTTGAAAAGTCAGTTTTGAGAATTTATTGAAATCCGAAACATGGACGAGGATTTTTATAATGCTTTTGCTACCCCGATCACAGTTGCTCAGCAGACGATGTTGGAAAACGAAACGGGAACTATGCAAAAACCGCCCAAACTCATGAACATCGAGGAGTATAAGAGTTGGGAAGAACGTTTTGAGAACTGGGTGCAAGCAAACTATCTTGATGCTTGGGAATGTATTGAAACGAAATACGTTAGACCAACAAATGATGATGATGAGTTAATTTCTATCAAAGATCTTGGTGCCGATGAGAAAAAGAAATACAAAAACGAAAAGATGATGATCAGCTTACTGCAACAGGCAGTTAAAGAAGATATCTTGGTCTTATTACAACACACTGGGAGTGCATATTCGATTTGGAAAGCATTACGATCTAAGTTTGTTGGAAGCCAAGAGATGATCAAAAACAAGAAATCACTTCTGAAAAAAGAGTTTGATTTATTTTGTGGTTTGAAAAATGAAAGCACAAAGCAGATAATTGAAAGATACTGCAATTTATTGGTGAACATGAAGAGGGCTAGCATTATCAAAGAAAATGAAGAGTTAATTGAAAATTAGCAGATGCGTTGCCTCACGAAACTTGGGGCACATACTTGATGATGCTAAGGAACAAGAAAGGTTTTAGCAATCTGACACTTAGCAAATTCATTGAAAAGATTGAGGCTCAGGAAATGGAACAGATAAAAATCTCAAGAATGAAAGTGTTTGATGGTGAACAAGACATAGGTTTGTACAACAAAGCAGGGCTGAATGATAAAACAACCAACATGTCACCAAAAGTTGAAACTGCATTTAATGCAAATGGTTCATCAAGTGGTTCATCTAAAGGATCAAGCAGCAAAACGAGTTTTTCTTCATATCCATCATTTGATCCGAATTTGGCAACAACAAAGAATGGTAGGAAATTACCGTGCAATATTGTTTTGAATCTTGAAGATGATCAAGATTATACTGAAGAAGTTGCAAAAAGCCACATGTCTTTGTTGGGAACTGTTTTAGAATCGTACGGTAGTTTTGTTGCAGGTCGGATCGGGAATCCAATGCTTACTAAGGAGGATTACGACCAGATCGATGCTGAAGAGATGGAGCTAATGGATATAAAATGGTGTTTGGCAAGTGTGTTGAGGAGAGCTGAGAAATTCAAGCAGAACACAGGAAGAGATGATCTCCGTGAGGCTAATGTTTCTACTTTAGGTTTTGACAAATCTAAAGTCACTTGTTTTCGTTGCAGGGAAAAAGGACACTTCAAGAGGGAGTGCACCAATCGCGAGGCAAGTGGAGCTCAAAATCCATTCAACAACAATGATTACTACCGAAAGGCCATCTACCATCAAGTTGCTCAACAACCAACTCAACATCAGGCATAAACAGCACATGGAAGAAATGTGATTGAAGATTCTTCAAAGAGAGCTTGTGTGGTGAATCAAGATGAAAAGAAGCCATCAACAGGATTCAACTGGGACAAATATATTCCATCTGATGCTAAAGCATGTGTGATTGATCAAGACGATGAAAAAATACCTGAAGGGTTTAGCTGGGAGAATTTCAATTGGGATGATTATGATCCTAACAAAGCTCCAGTTCACACAGCTTTTGTTGCTCGAATTGAAGAAGATAGTGATGATGATACTGAGTATTATGCTAAAAGAATGAGAGATCATTTGAAAATGATGGCTGAAAGCGATAGTGAAGATGAGAAAGCTAAGCAGAAAAAGAAAAAGATCAAAACACCGGTCAGCAGTGATGATGAGGAAGCTCCGGTGGTGAGAAGAAAAGTTAAAGAAGTTCCAAAGTTCAAAATTAGTGAAGATGTTATTGCAAAGGAGATTCCAGTGAATTGTGAAACCTGTGAGATCATGAAAAAGAAAAACAGTGAGTTGATCAACAACATGAACAGGTTGAAGGAATCTTACGATGTGTTAAACAAAGCAATGAACATGTATAATGATACGAGCGAAGAACAAGCAACAGCAATGAAGACACTTCAAGGAGCATTTATGGTCAAACAGAAAGTTGTGAACAACTACATTGAGAAGTGTGCTGTTTTAGAACAGAAACTGGAGGCTCAAAGATTTGAAACTGAAAGCGTTAATCGTTTGTTGAAAAGTTACTCATGTACTTCTTATGTCATTGACAGGATTTATCCAACTGTTGAAGGCATGAAGGCATTCGAAGAGGATGAAGTGACAGAAAAACAAAATGAAGAAAAGACTCCAGAGAAGAAGAACAAAAAGAAAAATGACACAAAGAAAAAGACTGACAAAAAGAATTCTGGTAAGAAACAAGGTGTCAGTTACAACAAGTGTCCACCCCCGCTAGAAAATGGATATTTACCCAGAAATCCAAATTCTGAAAGAGTTCAAAAGGCTACAAACTTACAGTGGGAGTCAGAGTCCTCAGTCAATTTGCCAGAAAGTATTGATGTCACGTTTACATCGTCTGACACTGATCAACAATCTCAATTGATGAAGAAAGTGGTGGATCATGTAACGACTCACCCAAAAATGTCCTAAAAATGCTCTGTAAGTGGAACCCGAACCCCTGAAACCCTAACGTACATAAGAAATCAAGAATTTAGAGTTTCAGGCGGGCCGCGTAAGAGTAAGCTTAAGCTTACGCGGGCTGCGATGGATTTGTCACACCCCTAATTTCCACGTGTCACCGGTGGGCCCGGTGGGGGATTAACGTGACGTAGTTGATATCATCATAGTCAAACAACACAAATTATAATGCACAGCGGAAGCAAAGATAGATTCATTTCAACTTAAATTATTGTAATATTCGAGTATCACAAAATGTCGAAATAGAATCCACAGGCAGAATCAAATAAAAAGGAAACTTCATTTCAACAGACTTCATGCATCCTAAGCTTGCGAGACTTCTATGGATGCTTAAGGAGTGACCAGCCTATTACGCGTAGTACCTGCACTTAGTCTTTTTGGAAAATACGTCAGTTTACACTGGTAAATACAATTTAACTAACTCATTTTGAAAATGTTTAAAATTGATTTAAATGCTCGTGGCATAAAACTTTTTATAACTTAGGATAATTATTTGCTTAATAATCTTGTAAAAGAATTACATGTTCGTTCTGCGTTCGGTAGCCCGGGTCGTGCCGGGTTAAAGATTAATAGACACACCACTTAATATAATTCCGTCGCGAGACTTCTCTCGTACCGACGATTATACATATTGTACAACGCTACGGGTGTACGCCTACACCCGAGTGCTAAGGTCGTGGCCATTCTTTGAATGATGTCAAGGATATCCGGGACATGGTCATTAAGCCTCCAAAGGCGTTAAACAAACAAAACAGCATTTTCAAACGGGTTAATTTGACTGCACATAACCAAGACCGGTTAAGGTCAATTCCCCCACCAAGCGGTATTTTATATACCGTACCCCAAGTCCGTATAGGGAAAATAAGTTAAACGTATTTACCTGAGCAAAGTATAAACCAAATATAACGAGTGCACGTAGCTTTTACTGGGCTCCTAGATCTGGAAATTAAGGTTTTAATAACCTATTAGAATCCTAACGGGTCTTAAGCTTAGACCGGTTAGTTTTATATGAAGATTACGGTTTTAAACGCACAATAAGGCGAAGACCGTTTTAGAATGTGGTTTTGTCCCAACAAGCTTGCACACTTGTTTTATATGGGTAACATAATCACATTCTGGATTTTGAGACCAAAAAGATATGGTTTGACCCGTTTCGGCTAAAATGGCTAAACTAGCCGCACAAGCCGACCCGAACGCGTATAATGCGTAACGAGTAACCATAAGAGTCAAATACAAGTTTCTGAAGTCAATATGCTCAAAATATGTTGTGATATCAGAATGATACCTTCCATTATGCCCCAAATGATTTTAAACCAAAACTATGCCTCATAAGGGAGTTTTGGTCATTTTATAAGGTGTAAAAGGGTTAAAATGATAACCTGAGTTACAGGTCTGATTAAATTAGTAAATATACTTAATTTACTAAGTTATAACAGTAGGGTATCAAATTTATGTGAAATTTATTATCTTTAACCTTACTATGCACCGTAGGGGCATTTTGGTAATTTCACATGTGCCTAAAAGGTCAATTCTGGAATTCAGAGTTCAAAACATTTGCTTACTGTTTAAAATATAAAAATTCACTGATTTCATAAGTAGGTTCAAACCCTTAAGCTTAATAAGGTTCTAGTGCACACTTATGCGTTAAAAATGCCTAAAAGGCGATTTGGAGCCATTTGCGGGTTTTCTGTAAAAAGCTGACATTTTTAATATTCCAGAAGGCTCAAAATAATTTATTTATCATAACAAATCAGTAGAAATTGGTTTGAGGTCAAAAGGATTTGTAAAACTCATTTTATGGCTAAAAAGGGCAAAACCGGCATAAACCGAATTAATCCTAGAATACTAAGTTATGCTCAGCCTAAAAATAAATAAAAATCACCAAAAATCCCAAAATATTATTTTATAACAGTGGGTAAAATGTTTTGTATAAAAATTTGGGTTTTGATAGGCTATACGTAATTTACGCTATTTAATTAGTAAAGAAGCTCTTAATTACGCTATTGAGCATAACTCTTAATCTAGACCTCAAACTGACTTCAAATTTTGGGTGCAAGTTTATAAATCAGTAGCTAAGGTGCCTACCCTTTTACATTCTCAAAAAACATGTTTTAAGGTCAAATGGGCATAATGGTCAACATATAAGCGATTAACGGAAACATGCATGTGAATAGGATATCCACTGAACCAAGTTGTATAATCTCAGAGAGTTATAGTAACATGTAAATAGGTTCAAAAGAAGCTCTAAGGCAATCCTAATCTTGGCTTAAACGGGTCAGAACTGAAAGTCAAAGCAGAAGTCAAACTTTGCGACTTTCGGTTCCAAACGGAGCCTAAACTGAAAATTGTCGAGTTGAACATGTTGGAACATGTTCTTACATTAATTACCAAGTTATTTTAATGATCAAACAGGTTGCATGCATCCTACATTTCTAATTATGTATTAATTCGCAAATAACCTTTCTGTTGACTTTTTATAACAAGCTTTGACTCGACAATTAACATAGTTAGAGTGGGAATCTGGAAATACCCTTTTAAGGGTTTGTTACCCACATAATTACCTACTTAAAGGTACTTTTAATTCGTGATTTGACAGAGCACATTTTAATTAATCACGAAGTCAAACCTTAATTACGATGGTTTGACTTTTAGCTAATTAACTAAGCTAGAATGGATTAAAGGAAGTTAAGTACACTTACAAGAGTCCTAAGAACGATTAGGGACCTAATGAAAGTTGGTTGCTGTCCAGGGAAGCTCCAGAGAAGTCTTGAACCAATGTTTCAAATGAGCAATTGAAATGGTCACAACTTCATGCTCTTATATAGTGAACTACAAGGTCCAAGATCATGCCAAGCTAGCCTAGAATGGTTACAAGATCAACCCAAGTGTCCCTAATAGGCTAAATACTGCCTAGCAAGCCCCTGATTTCGAAAACCATCCTTTTAAGTCGGTGTAACGGGCTAAACAGGCAGCTGTCCAAAATCTGCTGCCAGCGACAGCCTTACGGACCGTAAGCGTAAGGCCTTGCGGTCCGTAAGCACCTCTTGCGGACCGTATGCTGAAATGGCTACGGTCCGTAACCGACCTTTGCTGAAAACGCCCAGGTACCCTCCTTACGGACCGTAAGCCTGGGGCCTTGCGGTCCGTAACCGATGGTCAGAGGACAAAAATTTTAAAACTTCTAAGTCTTGACCATGCAACCTTGAAGTGCCGAAACATCATGCCTTTACTGCAGTGTAGGGTCCACTAACTCAGATTTTGCATGCTTGCATGAACTTTGATACCTTGGACTCTTATGGCATGCTTAATTTGACGGAATTACCAAGAACAAGTCTTGGATTCTCACATTAGTTGGACAATTTAATTAACTATCTTTGATTACCTTTTACAAGGATTTTATTCAGCATTTTAGTAGTAACCATCCTGATAATCCTAAGTCCATATAAAAGATGAAACCTTATTTATTTGGAAACAACCGGTTATTCTATAAGACGTTTATCTAACGGTTTAAGGATCTTGGGATTTATAAAATTTGGGTCGCTCAGAGGTGATTTAATAACATGTCGCCCTTGGGCCGTTCAGTGGTATTTTAATAACATAACGCCCTTTTTACTAAATCCTACCGTACATCTTTTATCTGATCCGGTTTTCTTGACACGTCTGTCTCTCATGACACGTGTCTTTATTTCCATGGACAGGAATTTTCGAGGTGTTACAGGATTGAAGGTCACCGGATAAGCGTGAAGGCTTCACACGGGCCGCGTAGGTGTTCCTCCAAGTTCACTGTAACACCTCGAAATTTTGTGTCCAATAATGTGTTGACACGTGTCATGAGTTTACACGTGGAATGAAATACTAAATAAAGGACTAAAGTTGACAAACCTTGAAAGTATGTAAATTCGAGGGTTAAAAATGTCAACGAGGGGTAAATATACTGTATAGTAGCCCTAGGTGATGCTCGTACCTTCAAACGAATAAATCATGGATCGTACGGAGCGAAACGCGGAAGAAAGTTATGATCAAATTCGTATGCGAGGGGTTAAAAGCATCAACAATAAAAGTTAAGGTCTTTCGGATAGTAATTAAACTAACCGAGGGCTTAACGGCATGGGTAAAAGTCACAAGGCCCTTATTCGTAAATAATCGAGGGACAAATCGCAAAGTTACCCCTTTCGAAACCGAAAGGTCAGGTTAATGATTACAAAAGATATGAAAATCTTGAAAAACAAGCCTAATGCGGGCCGCGCGCCACCTGCAGATTTGTTTTCTGACTTAAAGATTCAGGCGGCCCGTGTCCAAGTTGCCAGAATCCTAATGCGGGCCGCGTGACAGTCACAGATGCAGAAAAGATGTTTAACTTGCCTGTTCAGCCTTCTAAACGTCATGAAATGCATTTAAAACCTTCCATGTGACCCCTAAACAATCCCTAAGCATTAGGGACACATGTTGATGAGTTGTGGTCAGTGGTAGAGTTGTGTGTCAACTTCTTATGGTGAGAAATTCACTATAAAAGGCCATAAGTTGCAATCCATTGTTCACACCTTCATCTGCATTCTTGGATCACTTCTGGAGCTCAAACCTTCTCTCAAGTGGTCACATTTCGTGCATAGGACTTCAGTAAGTGTTCTACTCCTTTCTTATTTGAGTTATCGCTTAGTTTTAGCTTAGAAGTCACACCGTCGTAACTAACGGTTGACTTTGCGATAAATCACAAATGGTCCAGTGGTTTATCGAATCAAAGGTAGTTATGTGTTGGTAATCATGTGGGCATTAAACCCCAAAAAGGGCACACTCTGATTCCCACTCTAACTAGTCCGAACGTCGAGTCAAACGAGCATAGAAAAGTCAACAGAAATGCTATTTTGCGATATTACGCATAATCAGTAATGTAGATGGCGTGTAACCTGTTTTAACATTCATAAAACATGATAACAAGTATCTTAACTAATCTAAGCTTGTTTGATCCGACCATTTACCGTTTTGACCTAGTTCGGAGCCGAAAGTCGCAAAACTTTGACTTTTGCTTTGACTTCAGTTCTGACCAGTTAAAGTATGTTTTAGATATGCCTTAGGACTCTCTTAGGACCAGGTTACATGATGGCATAACCCTCTGTGACCGGTTCGTTGTTTGTCCGAGTCTTTTACACATTTCCACTAAATGCTTAAAAGTTGACCGTAACGCTCTTTTTAAATTAAAACGAGAATTTCGGACATGTGAAATGACCATAACCTTGGTTACTGATTTCTAAGCATGTCCCTAAAATTACACGTCAATCTGAGGTCCAGAATAGGAGTTATGCTAAATAGCGCAAATTACGGAAACTTTAGTAATTAAATAGCGCAATTAGCATAACGCCTATTTAAACCCAGATTTCGACACCAAACCTTTTACACATTGATGTAAAATAATATTTTGGGATTTTTAAAGATCTTTAATTATTTTTAACCTGCTCATAACCTGCGGTTATGGCATCGGTTCGGTAATTACCGAATATACCCTTTTCGGCCATAACTTGAGTTCTACAAGGTCTTTTGACCCGATTCCAGTTGCTACTAATTTTAAATAATAAATAAAGTATTTTGAACTTTATAAACTGTTCGGGAAACTCAGATTTCCTGTAGAACTCAGAAACCTCTTTTATAATCTTTAAAATGACCAAAATACCCCTTCGGGGCATAAAATGGATTTAAACTCGTTACGGGCATTATGGAAGGTATCCTACTGATACCACAACCCCTTTAAAGCATATTGACTTAGGGAACCAGTGTAGGACTCTTACGGTTACCCGTTGCGCCTTTTGCGCGCACGGTTCGGCTTATGTAACTAGTTTATATAAACTAGCCGAAACGGGTCAAACCATATTGTTTTGACCCCAGAATCCAGAGTGTGGTTATTATACCCATATAAAACAAGTCTTCAAACTTGTTGGGTCAAAATCACATTCCATTCCCGGTTTTCGCCTTTCACGCGATTAAACCGTAATTATCCTTTGAAACTGACCGGTCTAAGCTAAGGCTTAATTAAAGACCCGTTAGAAATCTAATAGGTTATTATAAACCTTCGTTCCAGATTAGGAGCCCAGTAAAAGTACTTACATTTACTGTATTGGAATTATACTTTGCTCAGGTAAATACTCTTAACTTAATTACCCTATACGGGCTTGGGATACGGTACTATAAAAGTACCGCTTGCTCGGGTATGTAGTCACTTAAATCGGATTGTGATTAATGTATTTACATAACCCGCTTTGTTTTGTATTATTTGATGTATGGCCCTTGGGGTTAAATGACCATGTCCCGGATATCCTTGGCATCATTTTACGAAATGGCCACGACCTAAGCACGGGGTGTAGGCGTACACCTGACAGATGCATTATGTAAAAACTGGTAATCCACTAAAGGAATCTACCTTGTGGGCATTATACCGGTGGCGTGTCAGATAACTTAAACCGGCTCTTCTAACCGGTACTAATAGACGGAAAATAAGTAAATCTGTATACAAGATTATATACAAATAATTGTCCCAGGTTATAAAGATATTTTTGCCGAAGTGCATTCAAATCAATTTACAAACTCTTTTCAAAACGAGTCAGTTGAGTTGTATTTACCAGTGTAAACTGACGTATTTTCCAAAAAGGTTAAGTGCAGGTGCTAGACGTAATAGGCTGGCTACTCCTGACATCATACTCAAGTCTCGCAAGCTCTAGATGTCAAAGTCTGTTGAACTATTGTTTCTGTTTTATTGTCGATCCGCCTGTGGATCTTTTTACTCTCCGTTGTAATACTGGATATTACTTATATTCGGATTGTAATATATTTTACCTTTTGCTTCCACTGTGCATTCATATAATTGTGTTGTTTGACTATTATGTTGCCAACCACGTCACGGTAATCCCCCACCGGGCCCACCGGTGAGACACGTGGAAATCGGGGTGTGACAGGTTGGTATCATAGCCAACAACTGAGTGAATTAAACACTAACCTTAGTGTTTAATCTCAGTTACGCAATTGCACATTCTTGAGTCTAGACAAGAACATAGGACGAATTCCATTTCGTCTCATTACTTCCTTGTTATTTTTCTGATTAGCCCTTGCATGGGCAAGTCATGTTCTTAAGAAGTCCCGTTTAGGGCAACCATATACTGTTTTAAAATTTTTAAAAAGGGATGATTATGTTAAGATATCATTCCTATATGATATAAGAGCTACCATTATAATAAGATGGCAAAATCTAAAAAGGAGAAGACCTAGCTCATGTGTTATTTTAAAACAGGGCCAAAATGGTAGTTCCATAATTAGATTCAGATCCTCGTTAACATTCCAATTAAGGATTGTTCTACATTAATTATTAAAAAGAATCTTAAGAGTGAAACCTAGCCAGGTGTCATTATAAGACCCGGCCAAGATGGTAAGACCTGATTAAAAGATTCAGATTCCCAGTTAACCTCTGTAAACATGTTAACGTTCATGGCAGATGTGATTCGTTAAAATCGCACGCGTCATTCTTATATAAGAATCCTTCTAAGGATTGCAAAGCCCAAATTAATGATTTGTAAATCATGGGTTAAATCATCAATAAAGATGATCATTTATTAAACATCCATTAGCGATGTAGTGCCTACGGGCCAAATTTATTAAACATCCATTAGCGATGTAGTGCCTACTGGCCAAATTTATTAAACATCCATTAGCGATGCAGTGCCTACGGGCCAAACTTATTAAACATCCATTAGTGATGTAGCGCCTACGGGCCAAACTTATTGTCATATAAGACAAAAGGCAGTTATAGCTTATGACTCCTTGTCAAGAAAAGGTATTGAACTTTAATTCGAACCTTAATGCCTCGATTCTCCGAAATCATGGCTTATAAATTAAACTTATCTACGTGACTAGGCCTTTTGTGCCATTATTAACTTATAATTTAGGATTATAATAAAGATCCTGAACAACTTTATCTTTAACAAATTAACTAAAATGTGTATTAAAAGCATGGTTAATGAATCGTTTAAGAACGATAGTACTGAATGGGCTTCTAAATAAACTTTACCCCTATCTTCTTTTTGTAGCAGCGAAGACTACATGGCTGACTCTGACGAGATAAACAGTCATCCTTTGGAAAACCACGATGATAATGATAGGGTTAATATAACCAAAGGAGAGCTTCGTTCACTGATTAACACAGCTGTATCTAAAGCTGTAGAAGAGCAACTTAAGGAGTATAGTGAGACGCATAGTCGAGCCTCATCTGTACCCCGCTCTAAATCTGTCCCTAAAACTCATTCAGAGCCTCATAACAAGCCGCCCTATAAAAATGAAGGACCAAAGAAGGATGACGATCGTCATTCATCAAATGAACACAGTGTCCCATCCAGGAAGCCAGTGTTCGATAATAAACCACGTACCAAGTCTTGTAACTATAAGTACTTTGTTTCCTGTAAACCCCGAGATTTCACTGGGGAAAAGGGAGCAGTAGATTGTATGACCTGGTTGGATGAAATGGACACGGTGGTGGACATCAGCGGTTGTGCTGAAAGGGATGTAGTAAAGTATGTATCCCAATCGTTCAAAGGAGAGGCACTGGCATGGTGGAGGTCTCTCATTCAAGCTTTTGGGAAGATCCCGCTCTACAACATGACATGGGAGCAGTTTGTTACTCTCATTATGGAGAACTCCTGCCCTCAACATGAGGTCGAAAGAACTGAATCTGAATTCTTGTCATTGGTGATGACAAACTTAGATTGTCAAGCTTACCTCACCAGTTTCAATACCCTGTCCAGACTGGTTCCTTACCTAGTAACACCAGAGCCTAAGCGAATTGCTCGCTTCATTGGGGGTTTAGCCCCAGAAATCAAGGCCAGTGTTAAGGCTTCAAGACCTGCTACGTTTAGGTCAACAACTGATCTCTCCTTATCCCTTACTTTAGATGCGGTCAGGTTGAGATCGCTAAAGAAATCTGAAGAAAGTAAGAGGAAGCGTGAGGATGATAACTCACGAGGGTCAGAGAAGAAGCGCAAGGGAAACACTGATTCTAAGAAGTTTGGGTCTGGAAGGAACAGTTAGCAAACAGAGGAAAAACCAAAGTGCACGAATTGCCAAAGACGCCACTTTGGAAATGCAGACTTGAATCCAATTCTAATTCAGGAGCACCTGCATGTGGGATATGCAAGTCTAAAGAGCACAAGTCGATAGAGTGCAAGAAGATAAAAGATGCCACATGCTACAATTGCAATGAGAAAGGGCATATCAAAACCAACTGCCCTAAGTACGCCAAGAAACCTGAAGAGGTCAAGAAGACAAATGCTAGAGTCTTTCGATTGGATGCCAAAGAAGCGATCCTAGACGATAACGTGATCACTGGTACCTTCCTTGTAAATGATGTCTTTGCAAGAGTACTTTTTGATTCAGGCGCTGATAAGTCTTTCGTAGATCATAAATTTTGCAAATTGCTGAATATGCCTGTCAAAACCTTGAGTGTAAATTATGAGGTAGAGCTAGCAGATGGCACCATAGAAACCGTCTCCACTGTGTTAGATGGATGTGTGATATCCGTTAAGAACCACTCTTTTCCTCTATCTCTACTTCCCTTTAAATTGGCCGGTTTTGACATAGTATTGGGTATGGACTGGTTATCTCACAACCAGGCCCAAATTGTCTGCAACAGAAAACAAGTGGTGATAAAGACTCCGTCTGGTGAATCGCTTACCATTCGGGGAGATACCCAGTATGGATTGCCTGAGCAAGTGACTATGCTCAAGGCTTCAAAATGTTTAAAGAAGGGTTGTGTCATCTACATGGCACAAGTGATTATTGAAGAGCCAAAACCGAAGATAGAAGACATTCCCGTCATTTCTGAATACCCAGAAGTCTTCCCTCAAGATCTACCTGGTTTGCCACCAGATAGGCAAGTGGAATTCAGGATTGATATCATCCCTGGAGCAGCACCTGTTGCTAGAGCACCTTACAGGTTAGCACCAACCGAAATGAAGGAGTTGAGGACCCAACTGGATGAACTGCTAGCTAAAGGTTTCATCAAACCTAGTTCGTCTCCCTGGGGAGCACCTGTCCTGTTTGTCAAGAAGAAGGACGGATCGACGCGTCTGTGCATCTATTATCGTGAGCTTAACAAAGTCACGATAAAGAATAGGTATCCTTTGCCGAGGATCGACGATTTGTTCGATCAGTTACAAGGGGCAAGTTATTTTTCGAAGATTGACTTGAGGTCAGGCTACCATCAACTGAAAGTCAAAGATGAAGACGTACATAAAACCGCATTTAGGACTCGTTATGGTCACTATGAGTTCCTAGTGATGCCTTTTGGGCTCACTAATGCACCGGCTACGTTCATGGATCTCATGAATCGCGTTTGCAAGCCATACTAAGACAAATTCGTCATCGTTTTTATCGACGATATTCTTATCTACTCTAAGAACCAAGCTGACCATGAGAAACACCTTCGTTGTATTCTCAAACTCCTGCATCATGAGAAACTCTATGCCAAATTCTCTAAGTGCGAATTCTGGCTTCGAGAAGTCCAATTTCTTGGACATGTGGTGAGTGAGTGTGGTATCCAAGTGGATCCCGCTAAAGTTGAAGCTGTCATGAATTGGCAAGAGCCAAAGACGCCTACAGAGATTCGTAGTTTCCTAGGGTTAGCAGGATATTACAGGCGTTTCATTGAAAATTTTTCAAGGATTGCTGCGCCCTTAACTTCCCTGACCAAGAAGAAGGTAAAGTTTGTTTGGGGCCCTAAGCAGCAAGAGTCCTTTGATATTCTGAAGCAAAAGTTGAGCAACGCTCCTGTACTAACATTGCCTGAAGGTACCGAAGAGTTCGTAGTTTACTGCGACGCATCACACACTGGCATGGGATGTGTACTTATGCAGAAAGGCAAGGTTATTGCCTATGCTTCAAGACAGTTAAAGGTGCATGAAAAGAATTACACCACCCATGACTTGGAGCTGGGTGCCGTTGTGTTCGCACTAAAACTGTGGAGGCATTATCTGTATGGTATCAAGTTTGTGATCTATTCTGATCATAAGAGCCTTCAACATCTGTTTAATCAGAAGGAATTAAACATGAGGCAACGCCGTTGGATGGAGACTTTAAATGATTATGATTGTGAAATCAGATATCATCTCGGCAAAGCGAATGTAGTCGCTGATGCCTTAAGTCGAAAGGAAAGGGTGAAACCCATCCGAATCAATGCCAAGAGCATTGAAGTGAAGAATAATTTGATTGAAAGGGTGTTAGCTGCACAGAGGGAAGCTGTGTTGGAAGCTAACTATCCTAAAGAAAAGCAAGGAGTAACTGAGGAGCAGTTAACTCTTAGTAAGGACGGAATTTTACGATTAAATGGACGAATATGGGTTCCAATTTACGGAGGACTACGAGATGTTATCCTCCAGGAAGCCCATAGTTCCAAATATTCTGTTCACCCTGGAGCTGATAAGATGTATCAGGACCTAAAGGCAAATTATTGGTGGATAGGCTTGAAAAAGTCTGTAGCCGCTTATGTAGCCAAATGCTTGACTTGTGCGCAAGTCAAAGCTGAGCATCAAAAGCCGTCAGGCTTGCTACAACAGCCTGAACTTCCCGAATGGAAGTGGGAATGTGTAACTATGGATTTTATTACCAAGTTACCCAAGACGAGGAAAGGAAATGATACAATATGGGTTATAGTTGATCGACTGACTAAGTCAGCACATTTCTTACCCATCAAGGAGACTTGTAGCTCCGACATGTTAGCCCAATTATAAGTTGATAAGATTGTAGCCTTGCATGGCATACCTGTGTCTATTATCTCTGACCGAGATACTAGATACACGTCTCATTTTTGGAAAAGCTTCCAGCAATCTTTGGGCACACGTTTGAATTTTAGTACGGCCTACCATCCTCAGACAGACGGTCAGAGTGAGCGTACTATTCAGACGTTGGAAGACATGCTACGTGCATGTGCGATCGATTTGGGTAGTAGTTGGGATAAGAACCTACCACTAATCGAATTCTCCTACAACAATGGCTACCATACCAGCATTAAGGCTGCGCCCTTCGAGGCATTATACGGTAGAAAGTGTAGATCGCCTGTTTGTTGGGCGGAAGTTGGAGATGTCCAATTATCAGGACCAGAGATAGTCTTCAAAACAACGGACAAGATTGTCCAGATTCGAGACCGTCTCAAAGCTGCCCGAGATAGGCAGAAAAGTTACGCAGATCCAAAGCGTAAAGATTTTCACTTCGAAGTAGGTGAAAAAGTATTGCTAAAGGTATCACCTGGAAGGGGGTGATGCGTTTCGGTAAGAAAGGCAAACTAAGCCCGAGATACATAGGACCTTTCGAGGTTATCGAACGTGTCGGGTCCGTTGCCTATAAGTTGAACTTACCAGAAGAGCTCAATGGAATTCACAATGTGTTCCACATCTGCAATCTAAAGAAGTGCTTCGCTGATGAATCACTGGTGATACCACATACAGATGTGCATATAGATGAGAGCTTAAAATTTGTGGAAGAACCTTTGTCGATTGAAGATCGACAGGTAAAGAAGCTTCGAAGGAAGCATGTACCTATTGTTAAGGTCAAATGGGATGCCCGTAGAGGTCTCGAATTCACGTGGGAGGTTGAATCCACGATGAAAGAAAAATACCCCTATTTGTTTCAGTAAATCTCGGGTCGAGATTTATTTTAAGGGGGTGAAGATGTAACACCTCGAAATTTTGTGTCCAATAATGTGTTGACACGTGTCATGAGTTTACACGTGGAATGAAATACTAAATAAAGGACTAAAGTTGACAAACCTTGAAAGTATGTAAATTCGAGGGTTAAAAATGTCAATGAGGGGTAAATATACTGTATAGTAGCCCTAGGTGATGCTCGTACCTTCAAACGAATAAATCATGGATCATACGGAGCGAAACGCGGAAGAAAGTGAGAGATTACAAACTACAGGGGTTAATTGTGTCAACATGTTTAATTTATACCTCTGAGTGACCCTTTGACGAACCCGAGACTTTGTAATAGTAAAATATGCTCACTAGAATATACGAAGTAAATTCCGCGAAGTTCCGTTTTAAAACGAGAAAGTTATGATCAAATTCGTATGCGAGGGGTTAAAAGCGTCAACAATAAAAGTTAAGGTCTTTCGGATAGTAATTAAACTAACCGAGGGCTTAACGGCACGGGTAAAAGTCACGAGGCCCTTATTCGTAAATATTCGAGGGCCAAATCGCAAAGTTACCCCTTCGAAACCGAAAGGTCAGGTTAATGATTACAAAAGATATGAAAATCTTGAAAAACAAGCCTAATGCGGGCCGCGTGGAAGATATGCATGAATTAATGCGGGCCGCGCGCCACCTGCAGATTTGTTTTCTGACTTAAAGATTCAGGCGGCCCGTGTCCAAGTTGCCTGAATCCTAATGCGGGCCGCGTGACAGTCACAGATGCAGAAAAGATGTTTAACTTGCCTGTTCAGCCTTCTAAACGTCATGAAATGCATTTAAAACCTTCCAAGTGACCCCTAAACAATCCCTAAGCATTAGGGACACATGTTGATGAGTTGTGGTCAGTGGTAGAGTTGTGTGTCAACTTCTTATGGTGAGAAATTCACTATAAAAGGCCATAAGTTGCAATCCATTGTTCACACCTTCATCTGCATTCTTGGATCACTTCTGGAGCTCAAACCTTCTCTCAAGTGGTCACATTTCGTGCATAGGACTTCAGTAAGTGTTCTACTCCTTTCTTATTTGAGTTATTGCTTAGTTTTAGCTTAGAAGTCACACCGTCGTAACTAACGGTTGACTTTGCGATAAATCACAAATGGTCCAGTAGTTTATCGAATCAAAGGTAGTTATGTGTTGGTAATCATGTGGGCATTAAACCCCAAAAAGGGCACACTCGGATTCCCACTCTAACTAGTCCGAACGTCGAGTCAAACGTGCATAGAAAAGTCAACAGAAATGCTATTTTGCGATATTACGCATAATCAGTAATGTAGATGGCGTGTAACCTGTTTTAACATTCATAAAACATGATAACAAGTATATTAACTAATCTAAGCTTGTTTGATCCGACCATTTACCGTTTTGACCCGGTTCGGAGCCGAAAGTCACAAAACTTTGACTTTTGCTTTGACTTCAGTTCTGACCCGTTAAAGTATGTTTTAGATATGCCTTAGGACTCTCTTAGGACCAGGTTACATGATGGCATAACCCTCTGTGACCGGTTCGTTGTTTGTCCGAGTCTTTTACACATTTCCGCTAAATGCTTAAAAGTTGACCGTAACGCCCTTTTTAAATTAAAACGAGAATTTTGGACATGTGAAAGGACCATAACCTTGGTTACTGATTTCTAAGCATGTCCCTAAAATTACACGTCAATCCGAGGTCCAGAATAGGAGTTATGCTAAATAGCGCAAATTACGGAAACTTTAGTAATTAAATAGCGCAATTAGCATAACGCCTATCTAAACCTAGATTTCGACACCAAACCTTTTACACATTGATGTAAAATAATATTTTGGGATTTTTAAAGATTTTTAATTATTTTTAACCTGCTCATAACCTGCGGTTATGGCATCGGTTCGGTAATTATCGAATATACCCTTTTCGGCCATAACTTGAGTTCTACAAGGTCTTTTGACCCGATTTCAGTTGCTACTGATTTTAAATAATAAATAAAGTATTTTGAACTTTATAAACTGTTCGGGAAACTCAGATTTCCTGTAGAACTCAGAAACCTCTTTTATAATCTTTAAAATGACCAAAATACCCCTGCGGGGCATAAAATGGATTTAAACCCGTTACGGGCATTATGGAAGGTATCCTACTGATACCACAACCCCTTTAAAGCATATTGACTTAGGGAACCAGTGTAGGACTCTTACGGTTACCCGTTGCGCCTTTTGCGCGCACGGTTCGACTTATGTAACTAGTTTATATAAACTAGCCGAAACGGGTCAAACCATATTGTTTTGGCCCCAGAATCCAGAGTGTGGTTAATATACCCATATAAAACAAGTCTTCAAACTTGTTGGGTCAAAATCACATTCCATTCCCGGTTTTCGCCTTTCACGCGATTAAACCGTAATTATCCTTTGAAACTGACCGGTCTAAGCTAAGGCTTAATTAAAGACCCGTTAGAAATCTAATAGGTTATTATAAACCTTCGTTCCAGATTAGGAGCCCAGTAAAAGTACTTACATTTACTGTATTGGAATTATACTTTGCTCAGGTAAATACTCTTAACTTAATTACCCTATACGGGCTTGGGATACGGTACTATAAAAGTACCGCTTGGTCGGGTATGTAGTCATTTAAATCGGATTGTGATTAATGTATTTACATAACCCGCTTTGTTTTGTATTATTTGATGTATGGCCCTTGGGGTTAAATGACCATGTCCCGGATATCCTTGGCATCATTCTACGAAATGGCCACGACCTAAGCACGGGGTGTAGGCGTACACCTGACAGATGCATTATGTAAAAACTGGTAATCCACTAACGGAATCTACCTTGTGGGCATTATACCGGTGGCGTGTCAGATAACTTAAACCGGCTCTTCTAACTGGTACTAATGGACGACAAATAAGTAAATCTGTATACAAGAGTATATACAAATAATTGTCCCAAGTTATAAAGATATTTATGCCGAAGTGCATTCAAATCAATTTACAAACTCTTTTCAAAACGAGTCAGTTGAGTTTTATTTACCAGTGTAAACTGACGTATTTTCCAAAAAGGTTAAGTGCAGGTGCTAGACGTAATAGGCTGGCTACTCCAGACATCATTACTCAAGTCTCGCAAGCTCTAGATGTCAAAGTCTGTTGAACTATTGTTTCTGTTTTATTGTCGATCCGCCTGTGGATCTTTTTACTCTCCGTTGTAATACTGGATATTACTTATATTCGGATTGTAATATATTTTACCTTTTGCTTCCGCTGTGCATTCATATAATTGTGTTGTTTGACTATTATGTTGCCTACCACGTCACGGTAATCCCCCACCGGTGAGACACGTGGAAATCGGGGTGTGACATTCACGCGGGCCGCGACAGCTCAATGATAAGAGAAAGTCAGGTGCCGCCACGTGTCGATGACTCAGCAACCCTTAGCCGCCTTTATGGCCCTCGCGGGCCGCGTAAATGTTATGTATGGGTTTACGCGGGCCGCGTAAAACTCATATTTCAGCTATAAATTGATCCGATCATGAGCAATTCAGCTGTGTCAAAAAATCTCTCTCAAATCGCCTCTATTCTGCAGAAAACGAATTTCCAAATAGTAAAACGCTGCTACGGATACAGGGTATTAACTCGATCACTGCTCAATGCTTTTCTTCTTTTAACTTCTGTTATAGCAAAGTAATAGCTCGGGATTATACCTTCTAAATCCCGAAACTCTGCCCGTTATTAGGATAATAACTCTAATCGCTGCTACGATTCAATGTCCGATTGATTGAAACTATCTGATGGATGTTTAAGTGCTGCTCAAACTCGGGTTATACTTTGTCATTCGTCGTGAATTCGATGGATGTTTAAGTATCGCACTTTGTCATTCATTGTGAGGGTTTCTATCTCGTGAGTTGTCGTAAAAGTTGAATTGAGTTAATACACTGATACGAGTTCCATTGTGTCTAGAAATTCGAACTCGTAATCAGGGAACTGCTAGAATACTTAATAGCTAAGTAAACTTAATAGTTAAATAAACTTAGCAGTTAAGTTAGCTGAGTAGATTAATTAATCTGTTAATTAAGATTAAGTATGATTAATTAAGTACTTAAATAGATATACATGAATAATATATATATATATATATATATATATATATATATGGAGGGGCTCATGCGAGAACCACCTTATTGTGAGAACCTTGAGAACCAATGTGAACACAACCTAAAATAGCTAAAAAAACCTAAAAAAAACCTAACCCCCACCCCCCCCCCCCAAAAAAAAAAAACCTAAACCCCCCTCCCCCACCCCCCAAAAACCTAAACCCCCCCACCCCCACCCCCCCAAAAGCTAAAATGCTAAAAACTAAACCCCCAAAAAACCTAAAAAAATCTTTAAAAAAATCTAAAAAAATTTTTTGAATTTTTTAATATTTTTTATGTTAAAATCGCTACTTTTAGAAGCCAAAAAAAAATTTTTTTTTTTTAAAAAAAAATTTTTTTTTTAAAAATATTTTTTTTGGCTTCGAAAAGTAACGATTTTTTTTATAAAAAATATTAAAAAATTCAAAAAAAAAATTTTTGTGTGATTTTTAGCTATTTTTAGGCATTTTTGGTGTGTTCACATTGGTTCTCGCGGTTCTCACAATAAGAGGTGGTTCTCGCATGATCTTCTCCCTATATATATATATATATGAGATAGATAATATCAAAGGAAGGTGCGAGGAAGGTATAAGAAGATATATATACAGGTAGGAAGCTTCCTAGAAGATGTATAAGTAACTTCCTAGAAAAGCTATAGGAAACTTCTTAGAAGTTTCATACTTCTTACCTATAAATAGGAAGCTTAGGAATTCATTTCCTTTATTCATTTCTTCTATTCTTCTCTCTATACGTTAGTGTTCTAACCAATAATCACCGATGCGATGTTCTGTCCGATCGATTCAGGAACCATCTAATAAATGCCTAAGTGCTGTACTTTGTGAATTTCGGTAAACGGAATCCAAAGTGCTATACTTTGTGAGTTTTGTTAAGGTTCGAATCTCGTGACTACCGTTAAGGTTTGATTTGGGTTTTACATAAATACGTATTCCATTCTGTTAAACTATATGTTTAACTATCAGAATACTCCCAACTACACACTTACAATCAAACAAGCTGTTAAATCATCAGAAGATCCAGAACAATAAAGTATACGCTTAATTATCAGAAGGAATAGAATCAAGAAGCTTGCTAAATCATGCTTATACTGTGAGTCCTTCTCTTTTTTATCAAATTATTTTCAAAACTCTATTTATTTCAAAGTTATAATTACAGGGATTAAGTCTTTGTAATCACCAAGTTACAGCCGGTATGTGGGGTTTTGTATACATTACTTGATAACCGTCACCATTGGACAACGAGTTAGCCAAGGGGTGATATGACCACAGTCACAGACACCAATTGGACAACGAGATAGCCAATAGGTGGTCGAGTGACAAATACTGTGGGTATATGGTTGATAAACAGAAACATTGTAATCGCTCTTAATACTGTGAATTATAACAAATATATTTTTATAAAACCTGAATGAACTCACTCAGTATTTCCTGCTGACAAAACCTTTTTAAAACGAGTTTCAGGTAATTACAGTAGATCGGAATAAGAGATGGATACGGCACCGACAAGACTTACAGAAGTGGCTCATTTTATCAATTATATTAAATTAAGAATTATCATTTTATGTATTCGGGTTTATCCCATATTAAAGCTACCTTTGTAAAACTTGGGTTTTATCCCATCTATTTAATAAATAAAAATCCAGTGTTTCTAAACTCTGATATTTTTCCTAACTCACGGTCCTAATGAAATTTCCGCTGCAATGTTTTCAAAAATAACCACCGGTACCACTTGGCTGCTCGCGGCTCCCGATTCCGGCCAGGATGGGGTTGGGGGTCGTGACAGAAGGTGGTATCAGAGCCACTGATTTAAGCTAATAGGTGTTGTGATAATAATACCTAAGCCTAAATAAAAGAGTTAGGAAATTGCTATTAACCGGTAACACACATAATAGCATTTAGACTTGAACTTAAGAAAAGATGCCTTAGTATAAGCTTTGAGATAAGCTAAATACTTGTGCAAATAAAGTGTGATGGGTATGAGTATGCCGTAAGAACGATAATTAGAACATTGCAAGGTACGATAAATAAGCAATAACACTTAATTGTTGTTAATTCTTGTTTATTGATACTACTTGGTCTAGAATAAGATATGTTAGGGGAATACAAATTTCCTTGATTCCGGATGAAAGCCTTAATAAAAGAGGCACTTTTAAAAATCTTGAAAAGATACTATTTATGGGAAACATAATAATTACCTCTCCGGCGAGAACCGGGTAAGAAGGAGTATAATATGTCAAACAAGTGACAAATTTCCCTAAATAGTACCATAACCTGATATCTGACTTGTTTTTGGAAATATGAATCTGTTAAATACATTAAACTTATGAAAGGTATGTATATTACAGCATGTGAAATATATGATTATATAGATATGTATATCTATAAGAAATTCCAAAAACCATAATGATTGATAATTAAGAATAAAACACAAGCATATGTGTCAATAATAATTCTAGATTTCTTTATTAGAAATCTCTTGCATTCTGATATCAAACATTATTTCGTTTGATCATCTGTCTTGTAACTCGTATGACAATATAAACGATGGAAACCCGGACACCATCAAAAGTATAAAATTTCCAATGCATTACCATAAACTATTAATGCAAGAAAGAAGCATGTAAAGTTGCGCTAGTGCACAAGAAAACACGTGAAACATAAATTATACGTCCACAGACATTGAAGTATATCACACATGACTTTCAAGGCAAGACCTTTGGAAAATATAATTGGGCATGACGACACCAATGCGAATCCCGCCAGTGGAAGAACTACTAAATCAAAAAGCAGCACATGGTCACGTGATCCTACAAACGACATGAATCTTGCTGAGATACGATAGAACAAGATTTCACAACAACTGGTGCATAGTCTAATCCAATTTTTGACGCTGCAAAATACCTTTGCAATTCCCTATTTCATTTTATTCGACATTCCCTGGTAATGTCACTTAACAACGGTTGTCACCCAAAATTTCCGGATAAAATTCTTAAATTTCTCTTGTTAAAATTCTGACCTCTGTGAATAGACTTTTGCATTGCTACTCCTCCTAATGGCCATCATACCATGAGGATTTCTTTCATAGTAGCAATTATTGATCTAATTCATTTCTTGGTAAATCCACACGTTACACATGCACTGTTTGTTGAGCATGAGGTTCATTTGATTTATGAAGACCACTGGAGGGCTTCATTCTAATTGTTGTTTTATCAAAACTCAAATATCATTTCACTATACTCGATCTTTGCATTTGTAAACCACGTTTTGCAAAACGATGACTCTTTGATATCTAATCGATAAAATTCTTGAAAAACTCGATTTCCTTTTTAATGGTATACATGGTTTTTGTTGCGACCATGTCAGAACTTTCTTGGACTCGTTTTGTTTAAACCAAGTTCAACTGTTTGAACTTGCTCGCATTTCGTATTCAATACAAGGTCCCATATGATGGATTGCAGCTATCATATTCAAAATAGTCCCAACAAGCACTTCATTTGTTTTGAACCATAACAGGCTTGTTTGGTCTTCGACTTCATTACAAATTTATTTCTTTGATCACGATCGCCTTGTGGTGACGTTTTCACAAAATTTGAAGCTTGCGCTAATCTCGTTTGCATACATCATATACGGATTTAATTATTTATTTATATTGAATCCGCTTTGTTGGTTTATCCTATAAAAGCCATCTTAACACAATCGTGTGCTAAGATAATGATACACAAATTCCTATTATATCTCAGTGTATCTCAAATTCCAATGTCCAAGGAACTTCATTATTTCCGGAGTCGATTTCGTCTTACTACACTGTTGATCCACCAGTGAATAATACTGTGATTGCATCAAATAAGGGGGAGCAAACTGGAATATAACCTTGGAGGTACAGACAGGGACATGAAGTCTACATCGACAGGATGCCAGTTCTAGGGAGACAGTCTTACATCGTGGCAATGCAAGAAGCAACAGACCGTGTCACTTTCAACTGCAGAAGCAGAATATGTTGCAGCATCCGCTTGCTGTTCCCAAGTTATTTGGATGCAACACCAGCTTCAGGATTACAATTTGACTTATCTAAACACTACTATTTATTGTGATAATGATGCCGCTATCCAAATTGTTAAAAACCGTATTTTTCACTCTAAAACCAAGCACATTGATATCAAGGTTCATTTCATCGAGATTGCTAGGACAGGGGACTTGTTAAACTTGAACAAATCTATAATGATGCAAATGCAGTGGATCTTTTTACAAAACCTGTAAGCAACTCGAGATTCAAAGTGCTTGTTTATCTTTTGAAAATGATGCGTTTCACATACTGAGCAATTTAAAAAAAAAAGGTTTTTAATAACAAAACAAGTAATTTTGAGCATAAAGTATTCTACTTTTGCACAAATTTAGGGGGAGAAATATTTGCAGGGAAATGACAAAATTTTCGTGCTAAAGGGCTTGATTAACACATGTAAGGTGTTATAGTTGAAAAGACTAGGATCTATTGTGATATATCAGTAGGCTTAACGCTCAAATGGATAAAATATACTAAGTGATATAAACATAACGAACTATGCACCATGTGGGTAACATACCATCGGCATATGATTTCATGGTCTTTAATCTTGCGTTAGTAGATAGCCAACACCTGAGGCTTCGGGTCTTTATGCTGTTGAGTCATTCAAAGATATCATGGTTGTCCTTCTGTTGCATCCAGGCTATATGCAGACCTAGGCACAGTCAGGATATCTTAAAAGAGCCAAAAAGAGGCCAAAAACCTTAAAAGAAGAAAACCTCAAATGAGGGAATTCCATGTGCTATAAAACCACTAATCGTACCAGATAGGTATTTGCTTAACCCTCGTCGAACATAAATATTGGACACCTTGCTGTACGAAAGTACTGACCTGTTCACCAATAATCTGGTGTTGTAAAACGAAAGGATGAACTTAGTATACTCACCTACTACGACGAATCGTTGTGCTTACCTTGATCGTGTGGGTATGTCATGGAATGGGACACACGGGTGCTATATTATAATATTACATTAATCATATAACGAGATTGAAAATTGAAAGTTGAGCGTTAGGTTTAAGATGACAAACATATTGACAATCACATAGACCAGTAAGCATGTGCTGAAAAGTGTTCCTTAGTCAATCTGAAAACGATTTGATCTCGTAACAATTTCTTTTATTTTTTATTTTTATTTGTGTGGATTTGCATGTGTTTGTGTGCGTTTTCCAAAGGTTGCTCGGTTGGTCGGATCATGGAATTTGAGAAAGATGGTTTTCTGTCAGTTAAACTAGTTTTTGAATAAAGCCCAAACATGTTTTTCGAAATCAGTGTTTCGGATTGGGTCTCTACATGCTTGGCCCAACTGTTTTCGAATCTTTCGAATTGGGCCAATTATTTTTGAATAAAGCCCAAAAGGTTTTCGGAAAACACTGTTCCGAATTAGGCCTGGATTTAGACTAGGCTCATTAGTCCACATTTTGAAACAATATATAAAGTGCATTTACTATCTTCGAAAAATCATTCGAACAAGTTAACTTTTCTGATCTTTCCGAATTCTCTCTCATCTCATCAAGGACTAATTCGAATCTTCAAGGTATCTGCAGGTTTCAGATGGAACTTCATGCATTTTGGACAATCCTTCAACCATTTCGGATCATTTTAGATAAAAGATCTTCATATTTCGAATGGAATTCGGATAATTCATGCATTTCAGATAATCAGTATTCATACTATGATTTATCCGAAATCTGGCATGTTTTATCTGAATGTCAGATAGTTTTCGGAAAATCTGACAAGGTCATTAATTTGAACCTTTGGATTTTTCGAAACAGAAATTTTGACCTTTTGAACTTTACTGAATTGATCTCTTTGACTTTTGAACTTTTCGAATTGACTTGTTCTGAATTGACCTATTGCATATGTTGACCTGTTAACCGTGTTTGCTTATTGACCGTGTTGACTTGTTAACCATGTTGACCTGTTATTTATGTTGACTAGTCAACCGGATTTTGACATTAATTTAACTTGGTTAGTCTTTATGTAGAAAATGGCAGATCAACCGAAATTAGATATTGAAACGTCACACAATCAAGCGGGCTGTTTGTCAGATCCTCCGGCAGAACGTTATGATGAATTTTATTCTATGATCGCAGGATTAAATACATTACGCACACATTAAAGGCAAATCCTATTATATGCAATGATATGGTCAAGGATTTTTGGTTATCTGCCGAAGTAAATCGAAGCAGAGCTGGAGGTGCTGGTTCTGTAGACGCCAAGATACAAGGAAAAACATTATCATTTGGAAGAGATAAAGTGATGAAACCTTTGCGAAGAATGAGCTATGAAAGCGAGATAAAGTTTGGATCGGTTGTACGTCAGGTGCCAGCTCTGAAATCATTAAATGCCACAGTTGCTGAAGAGCATGATGTGCAGTTTGTGGGAGTTACAGTCAAACCTGAGACTGAGACGAAGATTTTAGTGACTGATGACGAAGGTACGGATAATGATGTGGAACTGATAGAGTCTGAGCAAACTGAGGTACCTGTTAGAGAATTACCTCTAATGATTTTTGAAAATCTTGCAGCTGTGATCGAATCGTTAAAGGATAGTCTTGGGAACCCTCCTCCTGTGATTACTCCTATTCAAGAAGAACAAGCTGAAGATGACGCTGAAGATGCTGAGTCAGAGTCGCACAAGAAACAAAGAGTTGATCCTGAACCGAGTATTACTGAACAAGTGAGCCCTAATGCTGAAACCGAGCATGTTATTCAAGCCGAACCTGAAGTTACTGCTACAGCCCAAGAGAATGTGATACCTGATTTCTTTGAAATGTCATTTCCTGAAACAAATACCAGATCTGAACCAGAAAGTTCTAGTGGTGTTCGTTTTGAGGTTGGTGGTAGTTCGAGTGGTGGTATGTCTGAACAACAAGAACATTTACTTCGAGCTGCTGAGAAGATGAAGGTATTTGAAGAGTCTGATAGTGATGATGATGATGACGTGGATGTGGTGAAGCTACAAAAGAGAGTAGTTGTGTTAGAAAAAGACTCAATTCTTAAAGACGCCTAGTTCTCATTGTTGTAAGCTCAAGTGTCCGATAAAGGTCAAGTTATCGATGAACTACAAAGTGACGTGAACATGCTGATGTCAATGGTATTCAATTTGAAAGCAAAGTTGGAAAAGAAGTTTCGAAGTGAATTTGCTGACAAAGACGATGATATGATGAACGTTGCTCAGCGAGAACGAATAGCTGAAAAAAGGCTACAACTGATGCCGAACGTGAAGCTGGTTTAAATGAGTATTTGGTAGCTGCACAGAAGAAGAAGAAGAAGAGGAAATTGCCATCAAAGAAGCCCAACAACAAACAGATGCTTATAATGAAAAATCAAGATGTGAATCCTCTGGATGAAAACTTTCAGCCAAAAGATCCGACAAAGACTTTTGATCGATACGTTATGGAACTGGGTTCTAGTCATTATGATAAAGTTGGTAATAAGTCTAGAATTACAAGTTGGATGTATGATCACGACAAGAAGATGTGGTTGGTGATCAGAGAGAGTGGACACAGAGAGTATCACTCCAAGGAATCTCATTTTGAATCGTGGACAAAGATAGATCTAAAGAATCTTCTGCGAGCTCCTTATCACAATTCTGATCCGAACCGGCGTGGAAGAGGTTGGGTGTTCCACTCAAAGCTTAAGAAAGAAGTTAAGAACGATTTTCCTAACATGAAGTATGCAAAATCCTTTGTTAAGAAAAATCGTGGCTTTCGTGATCCGTACACTCGCAAAACTATAAATACTGTGATTTGGCCACTAACTCATAAAGAAAAGGTTATTCTAGCTGCTCCAAAGTTTCCAAAAGGTGTGCTGAAGAACTTTAAATTCTTGGCGTACGATCCTAAGATAGGTGAGGCGGTGATCGTTACTGAAGAATCTGCTTACCGTCTGGCTGTCACGTTGGACTTGATAAGTTTTCATGAAGAAGATATTAAGGTTTTGAACGAGAACCAGATTCGCACAAATGAACAGTATAAAGTATGTGCGAAGTCATGGACAAGTGTTGTGGTGAACGTGATTGGTTCAAGATTGTATGTCCATGCTACTCCTCTGTTTGGCGGAAGTGAAGCTGGTGGAACTTGGAGCTGAAGAAGCACTAATGATATAAACCTAGGGGAGATTGTTGGGCCATTAAAGGTTTATATATTAGTTATTATTTAGTAGTTTGGGCTAGTTGTTAGTTTGAGGTTTTGGGCTTGTATGGAGTGGGCTTGGGTGGCGCATGGGTGGGATTGACTCTCCTATAAATACTTGTTTAGTTTTTCTGATTAGGGTTGTTGACTCTTATTGATTTATGGTGTAACTTGTATCTGACAATCATTGTATGCAAGTTAAGCTTTTTGGACAATTTGTCTACTTCATCTTATTTCTTGTGATTATTACTGAATCAGTTTGATTGTGTGATTCCGCCACCAATCAAACTAGTTGTAATATCATTGTTAGATCCGATTTTCGGGACTTACAAGGATAAAGGTAAGGATGGAAAACAAAACCACACTGCCAAAACCGCATCACTGTGGGCTGATGGGTCAAATAGCCGGAAAACAATTTCCGGTGGAAAGCAGGGGGCAAGGTTCTCTATCTCCAGGTCAGTGAAATTACAAATCTCTGATGAAGGATTCATCAAGAGATTCTAGCTCTAGGGTGTGTTATCATTCTCTGGGCTGGTACCAGGAGAGGATCGGGTGATCATATTTGCCATTTCAACTAAGAAGGGGTGAAGAATTTGGTGAAGAAAATAGAGAGGAAGAGAGAATAATACCTGATTAAAAACTCTGGAGTGAAGATATACAAATGGATCTTCTGATCGTTAAAGAGATTAAGGAGTTATCTCTACCCAATAAATCACAATGATGGTTGTAGCTACTCAAGTTCTATCCATCAGAAGTTGTAACGACTAGTTGGGCAAACTAACGGCTAGTTCGAATTGAACGGGAATATGACAACTGTGAATTCTTATCACAACTGCCATATTGTGGGCAATTGTTAGGGCATAGATTTTCATGATTATGGATCCAATATTCTGAGGTGTTGCCTGAATCAGTTATCCTTAGTGAGTAGTACAGGGACTCAGAGGATCAATGACTCTTATTATTATTATTTATGGTTTCTGACAATTGTTCTTGATATTTTCTTATGTTCATGTGCAGGATATCAACGAAGTGGACCGAGTCATAGCTGGAATCTTGGAGATAATTCGTTATAGATGCTGCACTTGCTATTTCCACAACGGTTATGGGGAGTGAATGTGGTCTTGCATGATTATCGGACTTAGTTGTTATTGTTATTCAAAATGGGTTGATCAAGTGTTAATTGGAATAATGCACACTCTCGCATACACACATTACGAACCAGAAAACTCACAAACACTCTTAGCAATCAGTTGTAACACACTTGATCAACATCCGAAGTTGTAATCTCTTTTGATTGTGCAATATAGTTGGCAGTGATAGTTTTCAATACTTGAGGTTTTTGTGCCGGCGATCTACTAGTAATCAAGGGATTTTTCTCTTATAAATATCTATGTTCGATTATATTACTCGTCTTACATTCATTTCAACATTGTTAAATCACCTAAGCACTCTACCTCACTTTACAGATTTGGTTACATTATCCTTGATCAGATTTTTGATCAAAACACTCAGCATAAAGGATTTCTTTTCAAGACATCAAGTGACAAATCATTACACGAAGTTTTGAGCAACTTTCACAGAAGATCTTCCTTGGTCACTTAAAGGATACATGTTTAAATTAGGGGAAGTCTTATACAAGTTGCATTTTTTTCCTTTCACTAAGTTTTATCCCGCTCGGGTTTTCTTAGTAAGGTTTTTAACGAGGAAACAAACATGATCTAGAAGTATCATGGGAGAAAATACGCATTACACGCTGCACTATTTTTCCATTAGCTATGGTTTTGTCCAATTGGGTTTTTCTAACAAGGTTTTTAACGAGACAACATCTACAAGCGTATTAGGTTGATAACCAATGGGGAGTGTTATAAATAAATAATATTATGGTTATCAACTCCATATATAACTTATCTTGTTCACCAAGTTTCCGTCTCCTATATATATTATATTGTAGAATACATCTAATCAATAGAATATCAGCTCTTCTTCTCCCTATTATTCTTTTCTTCTTCTTTTATTATTCGCTATTAGGTTATTTTCACAACTAGAAAACACTTTTGAGTTTAGATTTTTAAATTACAAATATATAAAGTAAGTGATAACTTGGTGGCTGGAACTAAAAGCTATTAAACTCTAGGGACCGATGAAGCCAAGTGTGGAATTTGGAGGGTTGAAGCTGGATTCTAGTGTTTTTAATAAAATAAGGCCACAAAACACACACACAAGTCAAATACTCTCTCAGAAGCGTCAAAAGACTCAAAATCCTAGAACGATCCGGTTGCTTGTTTCAAGAAATTTTTTAATCTGGTAAACAATACAATAGCTTAATTCGTTTCTTCATATACATTGATTTCTTCATATACAGTTTTGCAGGTATGTGGCTTGCATTTTAGGGCCATTACTGATAGAAAGGATTGCGAGGTTGAAATGGAAAATTATGATGACGATTGTACATTCGACAAAATTAATAGTGCATTTGAACGTCTTAATATTTCAATCGAAGAGGCTACAAAGAATAAGGTGAATCTAGTTTCAGCTACATTGTTATGCAACTTTGTTGGTCACCTAAATTTGCATGATATGTTTATGTTTGATTCGTAAAATTAGTGAGTAATCAGTTTATGTGATTGTTCTATGATATTTGAGTATATGCAGAGAATTCTGGCTTCAAGGTTGGATCGGGCCGTCAGTTTAAAGAGAGAAGTTGAATTGAAAGAGAAAGCTGCAGAAGAAGCGAAAGTGGAAGCAGCTACTAGCAGTTTAGATATTCTTGCAAAGGTGGAGGCACTTAAACAGGCGCAGCAGCCCGTAAAGGAAACAAATGACATGGTTGTAAATTATCTTCCTTAAGAAAAATTATATTTTGTTTCCGATATGTTTTACCTTTTTCACGCCCCGCTTGCGGTATGTGCATATAATGTATATATGTGTGGGCTCTCGGGGGGCAAAAGTGAAAGTGCACTAATTTTAACGTTATTTTACTAATTTTGTGTTGGGTTTTAAAAAGCACGCCTGAGGCGCGCCTAGGCGCGAGGCGCATCAAGGCGCAAGCCTTGGCGTCTTAGGTAGCCCGAGGCGCGCTTTTTACAAAAAGCCCCAAAAAAGCGCAAATTTTGGGGAAAGATTAAATATATTATGTTTAATATTTAATCTATAGCCATCTTAATCATTTACATTATAGAGATCAAAATATATTAGAACCTATTATTTAATTAGTTGGTAATTGTTGATGGACCATATTACCCTTAGTAACTAATTAGGTTTCCTCCTGGGTGCTTATATAAGGAGAGTTATGTGGAGGTTTAAGGGTTACTCAGTTACACAATTCACACACCCCATAAGCCATAACATCATCACGAAACCTCCTCTCCATAACCGATACCCTTTTCGGTTTCTAAGTTCCCATCATCAGTCAGCACCCTAAGGAGGAACCAGATCAAGATGACAGGCATGTCGAACTCTCTCACAGGATTCTCCTCTGCACTGTCTGCGGTGACAGGTATGATTTATATTGTTTTCCTTCATGAACAAACAGAACTGAACCAACATGTGGTATCAGAGCATATGTTGATTAGTCAGTTCTGTTTTCGTATCCATAATTCTGGGATTGAAACTTGGAAAACGGAATTTTGAAACCTTTAAAACCTTAACAGCCGGTTTCGAGTCATAAGCATCGACTCGAAATCATGATTTTCGATGAAAAAGATTAATTGTTTGTTCACCGAATTAATTGGATTATAATTTTAGCCGAAATCTGTTTAGTAAAATTATTAAAATTCAGGTTTCGGGTTCCAGAATTTTATTTTTTATGATTAGGGTTCATCATGTTCATGTGAAAATTCGAAAATTCTGTTATGATTTGGAATGATTTAGGATTAATGGGTGTTTTTTCCATGTTTGATCTAATTTTATTTTTTTAATTTTTATTCGTAACTGTTATTAGATAAACAATTATTATTTTCGAAATATGTTGATAAAATTAGATCACTTTAAAACAGGAAAGAATATCTCTTAATCCCTTAGATTTCGAATTTTCGGTTATGATATCACAATTAACAGCTGTTAGCGAGGTTGCTACTCGAGACCACGAGGTTGCGACTCGCAACCATGAGGTTGCTACTCGCAACCATGAGGTTGCTACTCGCAACCATAACGTCATCACTCGCAACCATGAGGTTGCTACTCGCAACCATAACGTCATCACTCGCAACCATGAGGTTGCTACTCGCAACCATAACGTCATCACTCGCAACCATGAGGTTGCTACTCGCAACCATAACGTGATTAGTCGAGACCGTAGTTGCGACTCGCAACCATAACGTGATTAGTCGAGACCGTAGTTGCGACTCGCAACCATAACGTGATTAGTCGAGACCGTAGTTGCGACTCGCAACCATAACGTGATTAGTCGAGACCGTCGTTGCGACTCGCAACCATAACGTCATTAGTCGAGATCGTGGTTGCGACTCGCAACCATAGTTCGATCCGCGCTAACGGGTAGTTTGCTATTAAATAAATGGTTTTGTAATTTACTTAGTTAATTAATCAGAATCAGATAATGTAATGTTTTACAAAACCAGAAATAGCTTAACTTGAATGAGCTTTTGATATATCATTTCTGGCCAAAGCTGACTTGATACATCTACTTATCATTCAAGTATTACGAAAGCTATGTTAAGTGTGCATCATAAGCATGAATGTTTTAATATCTGGCCAAAGCTGATTTAATTCTTTCATAGATGGCATACTTAGCAAGTGCATAACTAAAGTGATTGTTTCAATTTCTGGCCAAAGCTGATTTGTTACAACCACTTTGCACATATGCTTAAATGACTACACTTCTGGCCAAAGCTGTTTTGTTTTCGTTTAAGTAGAATTTTTTTTAGTTAAGTCTATTATTTTGATGTTAGTAATAGACATTATCACAGCTTCATTATGTAAAATGGTCATTATTTTGCCTGCCTTAGTTTAACGTGCCCATAGATCACATTAGAATTTCTTCCTTAGTATCATAACTTGCTCATCTTATTTCCACTATCAGCACCCAACTGCGGGATTCCACCTTTGACTGGTGATAACTTTGCTGCATGGAAGGATGCTCTCATGCTTACTCTCGGATTGCTTGATTTTGATTATGCTCTAAGAGAGAAAAAGCCAGCGGACCTTACCACTCAAAGTACTGCTGCTGAGCAGTTAACTCATGAAAAGTGGACTAGGTGTAACCGCATGTCTCTCATGTTTATGAAGCAATCCATAAGCAATGCAATCAGGGGAGCTATTCCTGATTCTGAAGATGCTAAAACCTACTTGGAACATGTGGAGGCGCAGTTCAAAGGGACGTCTAAGGCGCACGCTAGTACTCTTATTCTTAAGCTGGTGACAACTAAGTATGATGGGAGGAGCGGCATTCGCGAGCACATCATGATGATGAATGACATGGCCAATAAGCTGAAGGGGCTGGAAATGGAAATCAGTGATGGTTTCCTTGTTCATTTCATCATTACTTCGCTTCCTTCGTCTTTTGAAGCATTCAAGATCAATTACAACACTCAGAAGGAAAAATGGACGATGAGTGAGCTGGTCGCTATGTGCGTACAGGAGGAGGAGCGTATGAGGATGGATCGCCATACTGATGTTGCCAATTTCACTACCTCCAATCCTAAGAAAAGGAAGCACAATTATCAGAGGAAGGATGCTTCTAAAGTCCATAAGTCTAATCCTAACCCTAATGCAAGTGCACCTTCCAGCTCTAAGAACTCCTTAGGCAGTATCCGCTGCAAGTTCTGTAAAAAGACAGGACACATGCAGAAGGAATGCCCTGACTTTAAGGAGTGGCTGGCTAAGAAAGGTAACGATTATTTTATGATACTTGAGTCCTATAATTTAAGTGTTCCTGCTAATTCTTGGTGGTTTGATTCTGGTTCTATGGTTCATGTTACCAATTCTACTCAGGGATTCCTTTCAATCCGGAAGCTGGAAAGAAACCAAAGAACGCTTAAGGTTGGGGATGATCGAGAATTAGAAGTGAAGGCCATTGGAACATTACAATTAGTTATGAAAACTGGTTTATGTATTAAACTTTATGATACCTTATATGTTCCTGAGGTAACTCGGAACCTTGTATCAGGACCAAAGTTAGACATGGACGGTTTTATTGTTTCCCATGGTCATCGCCAACTCTCTATCCATTATGATTCTGTTCTTTATGGTACTGGTGTTCTGGATGGAGGTCTCTATAGATTAGAACTAGATGATGGCTTTTCCAAATCTTTGTTGTCATATAACATTAATGAATCACTCACAAAGATGGAAGAGAAACGAGACTTAGAGACTTCATCCATGTTGTGGCATCAGCGTTTAGGCCACATTTCAAAAGAGCGATTAAATCGTCTCGTAAAGGATGAAGTCTTACCTCCTCTCGATTTCTCTGACTTTGGAACATGTGTCAAATGTCTTAAAGGTAAAATGACATTAGCGAATAAGAAAGGTGCCACTAGGAGTTCTAATTTATTAGAACTCATTCACACTGACATTAGTGGTCCCTACCAAATCGCTGGCATAACAGGACATACTTCATTTATCACTTTTATTGATGATTATTCTCGTTACATGTACTTGTATCTTATTAAGGAGAAATCTGAATCTCTAACAACTTTTAAAGATTATAAGGCTGAAGTTGAAAAGCAATTAGATCGTCAGATTAAAGTTGTGAGATCAGATAGAGGCGGTGAGTATTATGGAAGACATACTGATGTGGGTCAAGCTCCTGGTCCATTTTATGAGTTTTGTAAGGGCCAGGGGATTGTGAACCAATACACCATGCCTGGTACACCTCAGCAGAACGGTGTCGCTGAAAGAAGAAACCGTACCCTTATGAACATGGTGCGCAGTATGTTAGCCAACACTAACTTACCATTATTCCTCTGGACTGAAGCGTTAAAAGCAGCTGTTCATATACTCAATAGAGTTCCTTCTAAGTCTGTCCCTAAAACTCCTTATGAACTTTGGACAGGAAGGAAACCGAGTCTTAAATATATGAAAGTATGGGGCTGCATTGCTGAAGCAAAACTTTACAATTCTTTCCTAAGGAAACTTGACCCTAAGACAGTTACCTGTTTCTTTATCGGGTATCCTGAGAACTCTAAGGGTTATCGTTTCTATTGTCCTTCCCATGTCACCCGTATTGTTGAAACCAAGCGTGCCGCGTTCCTGGAGGATTTCAAGGTCAGTGGGAGCAGTACCAACCCTTACGAAGAATTGCAAGAAGTACAAGACGCGGGGGGGAGAGACTCGTCGCTTACCATTACTCCGATTACTCCTCTTGTACCCAATGCAACTATTGTTCCTGAAGCTACTGCACCAACTGCAAATTTACCTCTACAATCAGAACCCATTATACCTCATGACGAAGGCACATCAAACACTCAAAACCAAGACAACGCTGAACCCGATAATCCACTCAGGAGGTCATCCAGGCAAAGAAGGCCTCCTAATTGGGATGATTATGTTACCTACCTGACTGAAATGGATCCCGGAAAGCTCAATGATCCTATCTCTTACAATGAAGCCATTAGCAGTGATCAGTCTTCCGAATGGAATAAAGCAATGATTGATGAGCTTGATTCCATGAAGAAAAATGACGTTTGGGATTTGGTAGAATTACCCAACGGAGTCAAACCCGTAGGATGCAAATGGGTGTTCAAAACAAAACTGGATCCGAATGGGAACGTTGAACGCTACAAAGCGAGATTGGTTGCAAAGGGCTACACTCAGAAAGAGGGAATTGATTATCAAGAGACGTTTTCACCTGTCTCTCGTAAAGATTCATTAAGGATCGTCATGGCCCTAGTAGCTCATTTCGACTTAGAGCTGCATCAGATGGACGTTAAAACCGCTTTCCTTAACGGAGATTTGGACGAAGATGTTTACATGAAGCAACCTGAAGGCTTTGAGCCTGAAGATCAGGAGCATCTAGTCTGTAAGCTGAAGAAATCCATTTACGGGTTAAAACAAGCATCACGTCAGTGGTACCTCAAGTTTGATGAAGTCATGAAGAAGCAAGGTTTTATGAAGAATCAAGTGGATCAATGCACCTACCTCAAGATGAGTGGGAGCAACTTTACTATACTTGTCCTTTACGTTGACGACATTCTATTGGCAAGTAATAGTTTAGACATGTTGCATGAGTCGAAGCGGTTACTCTCGCATAACTTCGACATGAAGGATCTCGGAGATGCATCTTACGTCATTGGCATCGAAATTCACCGAGATAGAAACAAAGGGATCTTAGGATTGTCCCAAAGGGCCTACATAGATCGTGTCCTTACACGGTATAACATGCAACAGTGCAAACCCTCCGTCGCTCCAGTGGTTAAGGGAGATGTTTTCGGTTCGTTTCAGTGTCCGACAACAGAGGTTGAGAAGGAGCAAATGAGCCAGATACCTTATGCACCAGTAGTCGGGAGCTTGATGTATGCTCAAGTCTGTACTCGTCCAGATATCGCTTATATTGCTGGAATGCTAGGCCGTTATCAGACTAATCCTGGCCTAGATCATTGGAAAGCAGCTAAGAAGGTACTTCGATATCTGCAAGGGACGAAAGACTATAAGCTGACTTATAGAAGAAGTGATCATTTAGAAGTGGTGGGCTATTCTGATTCTGACTTTGCCAAATGCAAAGATGACAAGAAATCCACTTCGGGCTATATCTTTATGTTAGCAGGCGGCCCTATCTCTTGGAAGAGTCATAAACAACAGTTGACCACAACTTCCACAATGATGGCAGAGTACATTGTTGTTTATAACGCAACCTGTCATGGAATGTTGATTAGAAACCTGGTCACTGGACTCAAAATCGTTAATTCCATTTCTAGACCATTGAAGCTTTACTGTGATAATTCAGCTGCCGTTAGTTTCTCGAACAGTAACAGTTCGACTGGAGCTGGTTTATATCTCGATACGAAATATCTATTTGTACGTGAACGTGTTGAGGAAAATAATCTTTGTATCGAGTATATTAGTACTAAGGATATGCTTGCGGATCCGATGACTAAAGGTCTCCCTCCTAAGGTTTACGAAGAACATGTTCGGAATATGGGATTATGTAAAGACCTTATTTGAAGCATATTGTACTAGCTTATGTTTTATGTTTAATGAAATTTCCTCAAGTTTGATTTTGTATGTCTATTAGAATATGTTCAACCGGTATAATGGCATATAGACAAATAAAAAGTTACAAATCAAACAAAGGGCTTATGCGTATTTTGATCATGACGATTAGGTTTTAAATTAAGGCTATAGTATGATTAATGGGGGTCCTGAGTCGCATAATGATTCAACGGCTGTATTTTTCTGCTATAGTACTTGTTTAAGGCTAAAATGAGTGTTAACTCCTGATCAGGCTTATCTAATACTCATAGTAAATGATTACTCGGCTAAGTGGGAGAATGTAAGATTAAATATATTATGTTTAATATTTAATCTATAGCCATCTTAATCATTTACATTATAGAGATCAAAATATATTAGAACCTATTATTTAATTAGTTGGTAATTGTTGATGGACCATATTACCCTTAGTAACTAATTAGGTTTCCTCCTGGGTGCTTATATAAGGAGAGTTATGTGGAGGTTTAAGGGTTACTCAGTTACACAATTCACACACCCCATAAGCCATAACATCATCACGAAACCTCCTCTCCATAACCGATACCCTTTTCGGTTTCTAAGTTCCCATCATCAGTCAGCACCCTAAGGAGGAACCAGATCAAGATGACAGGCATGTCGAACTCTCTCACAGGATTCTCCTCTGCACTGTCTGCGGTGACAGGTATGATTTATATTGTTTTCCTTCATGAACAAACAGAACTGAACCAACAGTTTTCTGGCCTGAGGCGCACACCTCATGTACATAAGGTGTTTTTATGCTGTTTTTAAGCATCAAACTGTTGTACGATAGGGTTTTTGGCATAGTTATTAAAGGCGCGAGGCGCACTCGGGGTGATTTGTTGGGCCTGGGGCTTTAGTTGCGCCTAGGCGCTCGCTTTAATAACTATGACATGAACCATAGTTATTAAAGGCGCGAGGCGCACTCAGGGCGATTTGTTGGGCCCGGGGATTTATTTGCGCGTTGCGCCTAGGCGCGCCTGGGCGCTCGCTTTAATAACTATGGTTTTTGGCTTGTACTTGTAGTTAAAATCGTACATAAACCTTATTTATAGCTATATTTTGGATAAGTGATGCTAAAAACCTATGGGATATATATAAAAAATTATATAATCACTTTGTGCCTTGGGTACGAAAAGCCCACCGCTTTTGCACTATGCGCTTCGCGCCTCGGTTTTAGACCCTGTCGCTTTTATGCGCCTCTCACTTTTTAAAACAAGATTTCGTGAAAATAACGTTAAAAAGCGAGGGGTGGTTAATCATGCATCATGTGGTGGCGAGCGTTGATAGTCGAAAGACAAAGAGGTACATGCACAAATCGGCTTTTGTCCCAATTGCTGAGTGTTATGTGCCTTATGTCCAAGGCTTGATGCAAAACTACTATCGAGCCGAGGGTCTCACTGGAAGCAGCCTCTCTATTCCTACAGGGTAGAGGTAAGGCTGTCTACATCTTACCCTCCTCAGACCCTACCTTAGCTTTGTTATTGGTGGGATTTACTGAGTATGATGATCATGATATGTGTTACCTTTTGGCTTTTGCTAAGTTAATTCACATGATATATCCGGTATGTTCATTTCACATAGACAGCTAGTACAGCCATAGACCTTTAGAACAAAACTGTTAGATTTTTTTTATTGGTTAATTAATGATCATTCTCATAGGTGTATGGATTCTTATAATTGTCTGTTAAGAAGTGTTTTAATTTAAGGTAGTGGCAAAAGAGTAGATGTTATGACTTCTGTTGATGCATGTGTTCAAATGTTTTTGTTAATGTTCGTTAGATTATTGCTTTTGAGTTTTTAGAAGGATATATAACACAACATTCGTCTTATTTATGTTGGCATCAGACTGTCAGACATACTAGTGAATTTACTTAATTTTTGTCAACATTGTAGCATGCTAGAGAAGTGTATGCACAGAAGGCGGTTTTAGTTAAAGAATTGAAAGAACTTCAACTTCGTATGTCTGGTTTGTTGAACGAAGGTCGTAGATCTTTTATAATTTCTGATGAGGTATAACTTTGTTAGCTACTTTTGGCTTATGATCAAGACTTGCTATGATGCTTATTTTTATCAAGATTATCTTCCATTAGATGCATAGGATATTGAAGAGGAGATTGAGTAAAGCTTATAGAGAAAAGGAGTTAGCAGAAAAAGTAAAGGTAGAAAAGGAGAAATTGGCTCTGAAAGCCCTTGCTTTTGAAAAAAGCCAAGTGTTAAAACTGGTAAAAGAGTCAGAGAGACTAAAACAAGAAGCAGTGGAGAATTCTAAGGTATTAATGTAACAAAATAAATGGGTAATGCTATTAGTTTTAACCAACATTATTAATTAACTGTTTTCTCCATTTTGTTACAGTTGCAGGATTTGCTCAAAGAACGTGAATCTGTTGTTAATATCTTACAGTAAGTTGTTGTATCCGCATAAACTACACTATCACAGACTTTGGACTTTACGTTTTACACAATATTACTTGATTTACGCAGTGGAGAAGTATCCGATAAGTATCAAGATATTAACTGGTTTATAGAGCATCTTGACCGACCCGTCTTGCAGCGACGTGGATTATCATCATCTAGCCAAACATCAGCAGATATGGATTTGAAGGAGCAAAAGGGAAATATGAATGGGTCATCTGAGGTAAAAAGTACACCTGTGGTTGCAGATATCACTAAAGGGGGACATTCGGTGTCAAATAAGGGTTCTGTTGCTTCTGCACAAACTAATGCAGAGTGGGTAGCTGCACCATTAACTGGGAAGCATGTTGTTAAAAAATGGAAAATAAAAGAAAAAAATTTATCTACACAAAGAAAGATTGCACCTGCAGGAGGGGAGATTTATTGGGGATAATTTGATTGAGATATAGTGGTAACATTTAGTATTCATCTCAGTATATGGTTATCATCCTTAAATTGTTTAAAAATTTTGTTGTGTTTTGGAGAAATGATTTAGAAATGGGCAGTGGGCTTTGAATTGGTTTTACAAGAATTACATCTCTCTATGTATAACATTAAGCGCTAACTAAGATGGTCATTGGGTAAATGCTCAACCTTTTCATTAAATGAATCTTCATCGATCATGCATGAACATGATATGCGTAATGCATGCAAGCAACGAACAGTTGGTTATTTCATCTAATTAGTCTTCATCATTTTGATCCTTTCACACGTGACATATTTCAAATTTTCAATGTTTTTCCCTATTTCTTTACACGATGTCAAATACTACACAGAATTTCATTGATGACATTATATGACCTTAGCCGCTTAATTTGCACAATTTGCAAGTGTTTCATCAATTTTAGCTTTTAGCTTTGTATTAACCACAATTCTATAACCATACCGACCAAAACCTTAACCCTTAGTTTTCAGGGTGTTAGGTTAATTATTTTCACTCTTAGGCCATGTGTAGTCATAAAGCCCCTTTGGGGGCGTTATGCGACAAATGACGAAATGCGTAATAGATGGGCTTTGGGGCTTTATATCACAAGAGGGTGTAGTGGTAAGGGGTTATATAACCCCTTCAATCATACATACATATGTATGTATATATATGTGTGTTGAGTGGGGAGAAAGAGGTTGCAAATGTTCACTCCGCCATGTCTATCGCGGCGCCAAGAATTTTCACCCCATAGCGCCCCCTGTAATGGTGTTCAGGGGCGCCATGGGGCTTTATGCGGAGAGATGGCGCTATGTAGCGCTCCATTACACATGTCTTAGCCTTCAAAGCATTATGTTACAAACACTTTATGTGCTTTTTAGCCAAAAATGATATACAATTGTTTTTACACATACTTTTCCTAGTACATGATTACTCATACAATGCACATTCAACTTGATAATGACTAAATATCAACATTTTAATTGAATTAGCTTAGGTGCCTTTAGTTACCAATCAACACCATAACCTTTAGGCACTAGGTTATAGGCAATTTACTTTTTTTTAAATAGAACTTCATTAAAAAAACACCTTCAACCCAAACGGGCAAATAGCCAAACAACACACCCCCCCGACCCAAACGGGCAAAGGGTAAGAAAAAACAATTACAACATATACATAGGGTATTTACACCAATCACCCCAGCTAATATAGTTACAAGGCGTTCTATTTTTAAACCAAGCATAACCTCTCGATTTAATCTCCCTCACAATCTCCTGCGGGCTACAACTGATTTGGTTGAAAACCACCTCGTTCCTTCCTTTCCAAATGCTCCAACATGAAATAATCACCAACCCTTGGATAATATTCTTTGCCTTCTTTCTAACTTGAGAATAATTGTGAATATCCAGAAGTCTTTGAATTCGAAAATATAAATCGGGGGGATTTTACACCAAACACTTATATCCGCCCAAACCCGAATCGCCACTGGACACGCCGTAAAAAGATGCTCCACCGTTTCCTCAAACTTGTTGCTAAAAGGGCACATGACGGATATAACGTCCACATTCATTTTTCTTAAGTTCACTCTCGTAGCAACTCTATCCAAATTACCTCTCCAAGCCACAATGTTGCATTTAATAGGCACCCATTTACACCAATCGAAATTAGGAAGCTGGCTATTTCCCCTTTCGGCGATCAAGGCCTTCTTAACAGCCTTCACCGAAAAACCATCTTTGCTATCTTCAATCCAGACCCACCTATCCTTAGAATTGTTGAGTGTCACCATATTAAGGGTCTCGCTGCATTCCTGCCACTCCTTTAGCTCTACGTCCGACTCCGGCTGTCTAGACCAATTCCAATCAAAACCGCCATTTTCCTTGTTCATCTCCATTCTATCTGCTACCCTGCAAGTTTTAGGTAATTCCAAACCAAACAGATATGGCCATCTTTCCAAAAAAAAAAAAAAGGAGTATCTCCTTCCCATGTGTCGATCCAAAACCTAATATCTTCCCCGTTCCCTACCTTACCCAAGACCAAATGGTTTAAACCCTTCCCTTTAATTTTAGTCTTATAAATCGAATTCACTATATTTTTCCAACACCCTCCTAGATTACCTTTAAGAGGAAGAAAACACCTCTGATTTATTTTTCCATGACAAGCATCGATCACTTTCCTCCAAAAACTTTGGTTTTCAACCATGTACCTCCATCCCCATTTAATCAGAAGGGCCTCATTAACTTCTTTGAGACGACTTATACCTAACCCCCCACTTGATTTAGGCCATGTAACCCACTCCCAAGGCACCCAGTTCATTTTGTTATATTCATTAGAACCCGCCCACAGAAATTTTCTCATTTTAGCTTCCAACAGTTTAATAACCCCAGCTGGGGCTTTATAAAGTGACAAATAACAGATAGAGAGACTTTTCAGCACAAAATTAATTAGGGTAAGTCTCCCCATATCGAAATAGATTTAGCTTTCCAAACCGACAACCTTTTATCAAAAACCTCAATTATCGGGGTCCAGATACTTATTCTATTAGAATTAGCCCCCACCGTAATCCCCGTGTTACACCCCACCACCTTGGCCATCTCTTTAATATCGCCATCTTCCACCCCCATCCCGTATGCATTAAATTTTAACTCTACTGGAGTGTAACCCTTTTGATAATGACATCTTTAATTCTATTGGAAGAAATAAATATTCCTTATGTCATGTTGTACTATGTTTGACACATAGGAGTAAGAGAGTTGTGCATGGGTTGAGTTTAATCTGAATTTGTCGGATCAGATAGGGTTTTATGAGTATTTGGATTAAAATCCGGGCGACTTTTTACGAAAAAATTTGTGCGTTTTTTAAGTAGTTTTGTCGTGTTCACACTAGTTCTTGCAATAAGTGGTAGTTCCTAAATGATCTTCACCATATATATCTATACTATCTATATCTATACTATATTATAAAGCATATTCGAAGGACTACCAAATGTAATTTGCCACTTCCCTTAAAACCATGGTTGCAAAAATCGCGACTAGTCGGCGATTAATCGTTGACTAGTCGCTAGTCGCCCATCAACTGAGTAATTTTCAGCTAATCAGTAAAAAAATCGCTAGTCGGCCTAGTCGGCCCTAATCGGCCCTAGTCGGGCCTAATCGCGACTAGTCGGTCGGGAAAATCGGAAAAAATCGGGAAAAAACAAAAAAAATCGGAAAAAAATCAGAAAAAATCGAAAAAAATCAGAAAAAACCGGAAAAAACACATATTCCAGCCAAAACCTCCTAGATTCCGGTCAAAACTTGTCCACTTAAAAAAATTGCGTATAAAAATATATGTATATATGTATAAAAACTTAAAATTATATATAAAAAGTCCGATCCGATTAATCCCGATTAATCCCGAGTAGTCGATAGTCCCTACCTCACCGACCCGCTAGCGACTAGCGAATTCTCCAACCTTGCTTAAAACACATTTAAAGCATAATATACAAGTGTTTAAAGCACAATAAAATCAAAATTGAATTCACTTTCCCATTATACCCTCGCTCACAAAAAAAACACGAGTATAGCACATTAGGGTTTCTAGGTCACATTTCAAAATTTTTATCCCGCCCCATCTTCCTTTTCTCTCTGCGATTCAAGGCGATCTATGAAGATTTCCCTAGATCTTTCTCCAGATCGATGAAGATTCCAGCAACCTAAATCACAATCGCACACCCAGTTGGATTTGAGTCGTATTTCTCTGTAAATTTGTGGTTATGGCTGGCCGTTATGATCCCAATCCGTTTTATGAAGGGGACGAAGTTAACCCCTTTGCTGTAAGTTATTTCTTATTCGAATTAACTTGTCGGGTTTCGTTTAATGCTTGATTCTTCGTCCGTGTGTTGGCTTATTTTAAGTTCATACTGTTTATGCTTCTAGGGTTGTTTAAATTGACATTTTGTTGTTCATTTTGGGTAGAAGTTGAAGTTGGTTTGTGACTGAATGAGTTTGATATCTTGTTGATTTGTTCGGTTGGTTTCGATTTTCGGATCTGGTTTAGTTTCATTTGCTGACCTGCAATGACTTCCTTGGATGGTTTACTGGTTGTTTATAACAATTTACAGAAATTGGTTTGGATTTATGAAGTCTAGTTACACGATATTCATACGCTAGGTGCAAAGAGTGAGCCTTGGGCTTAGGCGCAAGTGGTTTTAAGCAAGGCACTGTTGTTTTGTCATTGAATTAATAGTCAAGTCATTCTGTTGTTATGTCATAATCGGGATCAAGGGAAAGGAGCTTGAAAGTCGAACTTTAGTCGAGGCCGTTTTACACAACAGTAAGTTTACTGTGATTTTTTACATTTTTTTATGTACCTAGCAAAACAAGTCAGGTCATTTTGATTTGTCAACACTTTTATGATCTTTTTTTATTCATTTTTGTATAAACTAATGTTTTAAAATATGTTTTGCAGAGTGTTCCTTCGGCTGCAAACTCTAGACTTTCGCCCCTTCTACATGTGCCCGCAGATTTCTATGATAGGTGTGCCCCTGTTGACATTCCTCTTGATTCAGCTACAGTGAGTTTTCATTGGTGGATATTCTTAAAACCAGTTATCTGAATTCACAAGATTGTTTTTTAATAAACATCATTTTTTAATCTTCGTTTTTTAAACCACTCGTTCATTTGACAGGGTCGAACCCTAAACAACAACGATGGTGAATCAGTGGTGACAGATGTGTTAGCAACTCACACATCAGCTAAATAGGTTTCTCTCTCACCAAATTTTCAATTTAAAGCTTTGTTCTCAACTTCTGATCTTTGCATAAATTGAATGGTATTCATTGATTTGTAATTGGTTTTGGTGAAACTGTAACAACCCTCGGAAAGATCCATAAACAAAATCCGAAGTGTACACGATAAAACTTGAAAACCTGATGGTTGATAAACTAACCCGCACAAAAGTACCTTTATTAGAATCGCAATTATAAACCGAACCATTTAGGATCAAGACCAAACATACGCAATAAGCACCAGCACAAAAATCGAGAAAAAGACGTGATTGGGCGAAAAAGGCGGCCAAAGACACGTGTCACGTCAAGGCGCCACGTGTCAAGCCTACCTAGGACACGTGGCATGTCTAGGCTAGATCGACCATCCCCGCGACACGCGCCAGGGGAGGAGGACCCGTGCGCGACATGCGGGCCAGACCAATTTTGGCTATAAAGCCACTGGTTTGGCACTTGATCAGATTGCTCAGTTCGACAGTCTAAAACGTCGTCCTACTCCTTGTATCTTCATTTCTTTCGATCAACGCCCTAAATTCCTGAAACTCTGCTCCAGTATCCGGGTAATAACTCGATCACTGACACGGTACTATATCCGATCGATTGAAACCGATCCAATGGATGTTTAAGTGCTGCCGGTACCCGACTATACTTTGTCATTCGTTGTGGGTTTGATCTCGTGATTATCGTTAATGTTGAATTGGGTTAATACCAAGGTTGGAGAACTCGCTAGTCGCTAGCGGGTCGGTGAGGTAGGGACTATCGACTACTCGGGATTACTCGGGATTAATCGGGATTAATCGGATCGGACTTTTTATATATAATTTTAAGTTTTTATACATATATACATATATTTTTATACGCAATTTTTTTAAGTGGACAAGTTTTGACCGGAATCTAGGAGGTTTTGGCTGGAATATGTGTTCTTTTCCGGTTTTTTCTGATTTTTTTCGATTTTTTCTGATTTTTTTCCGATTTTTTTTGTTTTTTCCCGATTTTTTCCGATTTTCCCGACCGACTAGTCGCGATTAGGCCCGACTAGGGCCGATTAGGGCCGACTAGGCCGACTAGCGATTTTTTTACTGATTAGCTGAAAATTACTCAGTTGATGGGCGACTAGCGATTAGTCAGCGATTAATCGTCGACTAGTCGCGATTTTTGCAACCATGGTTAATACACTAATACGAGTTCCATTGTATCTAGAAATTAGAACTCATAACCAGGGAGCTGCTAAACCAGAATACTTAGCGATTAAGTAAACTTAGTAGTTAAGATAACTTAACAGTTAAGTTAACTTAGTGGCTAAGAAAACTTAATGGTTAAGTACTCTTAGTGGTTAAGTAAACTTAATGGTTAAGTAAACTTAATGGTTAAGTAAACTTAGTGACTAAGATAACTTAGCGGTTAAGAAAACTTAATAGGTAAGAAAACTTAATAGTAAAGTAAACTTAACAACTAAGTTTAAAACAAAACAGTTAAGTAAGTGTAATAACTTAACATCTAAATAGATATACATGAAAATAAGTATATATGGGGTAGATAACATATATGGAAGGTATTATCTGAAGATGGTTTTATCTAGGGAAGGTTTTAACTGAGGAAGGTTTTATCTAGGGAAGGTTTTATCTGAGAAATGTTTTATATAGGGAAGGTATATATGAAACTTCCTAGAAAAGAAAGGCATATCCCTTACCTATAAATACGAAGCTTAGGATTTATTTTTCTTTGCTCATTTCTCTTCTTCTTTCTATACGTTGGTGTTCTAACCAATAATCACCGATACGATATTCTATCTGATCAATCAAAGAACCAACTAACGAATGCCAAAGTGTTGTCTAAATAAGACTATACTTTGTTGAATTTCGTTAAGGTTCTGATCTTGTGACCATCATTAGGTTTGATATGGTTTTACACTAATACGTATTCCACTCTGTTAAACTATATGTTTAACCATCAGAAAACTCCAAACGATACATTTACAATCAAATAAGATGTTTAATCATCAGAAGATGCAGACCTCTAAAGTAGATGCTTAATTATCAGAAGATTTAGAATCAGGAGGCCTGTTAAATCAAGACTATAAGACCTACAAGGCGAGTCATTCTATTTTTATCAAAGTTGCTTTACAAAACCCTAAATGTTTTCCAGTTATGCTTACAATGATTAAGTCTTTGTTATCTTAAATTACTGACTGTAAGTGGGGTTTTGTATACATTATTTATCTAGCGTCACTTTTAGGTGAACAAACCTAAATAGTGATAACGTCACTTTGGGTGAACGGACCCAATAGTGATATGACCACATGTTGGTGCACTTGTGTCTGTACTTTGTCTGTATTTTGTCATGATATAAAACGATGTCTTTTGTTAGTCTTGTAAGTTTGACCAAGTCAACCATCCTCCTGGTTTGACTTGGCCAAACAGTTAGAACCTGATTGTAATATGTTTGTGTCGAAGGATGAGTTGTCTAAGGATGAGTCATCGAAGGATTAGATCCTTCGATGAGCTCGAAGGATAAGCCTTCGATGGATGATGATGGACCTCGAAGGATATCATCATTCGAGGTATATGTGGATCCTTCGATAGGTTTCAGATCGATAGATGATCCTTCGATCAGTCTACCTGATCCTTCGACCAGACGAACTGTGATGGGTATATATATACTCATGTAATGTGTTCACTTCACAGACAGTGCAAGCATAAGTGTGAGAGAGTGTGTGAGTGAACTTAGTCTTGTAGAGAGCGTATTTTCAGTTTGGTCAAGGGCTGTAACCGTGTCCACTGAAATACAAGAGAAAACTTTGATATCTCGTGTGTCTACCTTTCTCTTTGTAGCTTGTGTTCTCATATAAACTACCGGTTTGCATTCTAGCTTGGATTCCGCACTTGCTAGTTTGTTAAACATAACAAGGATAAGGTTTAACCTCAACCTCCGGGGGACCTACAAGTGGTATCAGAGCCGTGGCTCTTTTCCTTGTTAAAAACCGAGTTTATACAAGACTTTGGAGTGTTTGGACAAAAACTCACATGGTTTAGCACCCGTTTTTAGTGTTTTTCTCGCATTTCTAGACGTAAAAACGTGTTCTAAACTAACCGGGTGTGTTAAAGGACGGGTTGGGTAACTTAAAAACTTGTTTTTAAGAAGTTTGGTAATTTCCGGCCAAATTCCGGCTTACTCCGGTGACCGGTTTTCTGGATAAGAACCTTCTTTTTTAAGTATATTTTATTGGTCAAATCTGGTTTGGTAAAAAAGGTATGGTCTGAACATACCTTTCTGCCGAAAGCTTTCTACAAACCCATCACCTTTTCACCAACCTGTCACTTTTTGTCAACTGTGTCAGTACAGATCGAAGGATATCCTTCGAAGTCGAAAGATCATCTTTCGATCAAAGGAAGTTCGATAGATAATCATTCTTCGAACATCCTTCGAAGTCTGTGACTTATCCTTCGATCCAAGGAATCTTTTCGAAGGATATATCTTTCGATCTACAGTTCTTATTCGAAAGCTAAGGATCTTTCGATTGGAGAATCTTTCGAAATCATTGTTCGAAATTCAACAGTGATCTTTCGAACACTGTTGATCCTTCGAACAAGTATTGATCCTTCGATCCTAGTCTGTTTAGGTTTAACAAGTTTGTGTTTTTCAGGTCTTTCGATCAGGGATCCTTCGGCTGGTCGTTATCATTCGAGATATTGACATAGAATTCATTTTATCACATCAAAGATGAACCCAAGTTGGTGGGGAACTCCGGCTCCAGATAGTGGAAAGTACACAAATACAAGTCTATCTCCATCATGGGCCGAATCTCCGGTGTCGACATCTTCACAAACTAATGCCATATCAACCGGTTAATGGGCATTCGTATCGAATCAAACTCCAAGTATTCAAAGTATTCTCTTAAGCGAAAGCGAAACCGGAAGTTTGAATCGACCTCCAAAGTTGATGCACTTAAACGAGTATCCGGGTTGGGTTGACAGATTCCGTACATACGTTCTTGGTCAAAACACTGAACTGTGGATACGTTTCACCACAGATTTCGATCAAGCTATAGAGGTTGCTGCTTCATCTACTGCTACGTTTGCCGATCTTCCAGAAGATCAAAAGAAAACGTATGATTTGGAAAAGAAAGCATACGCCATTCTCACTCAGGCGTTAAGCAAGGATATTTACCACCAGTTTGTCAGTTTCAAGACAACGAAGAAACTGTGGGACGCGTTGAAGACCAGAGGGGTAGGGAATGAAGCAACACGTCAATTGCGTCATGATCTTCTCAAGAAAGAATTTAACGGTTTCACGTGTATGGATAAGGAGTCTTTGGGAGATATGACAAGCCGGTTTTATCACTTGCTTACAGAGTTGAACAATTTTGGAGTAGTGACAACTACAGCAGAGGTGGTGAAGAAGTTTGCTGATGCATTGCCTCCCCAATGGAATAGTTTCTTGGAGATCTTGAAGTATAATGGAACTTTGGGTACTACAAACATCAACGACTTCGTGCAGCTTTTAGAAAACAAGGATCAGGAGGAAACCTTAAAGGCAAAAAGAGTTCCAGTGCCACAAAATCCAGAAATGTATTATGGAAATCCTAGTACCTCTGTTGCAAAATCCATTGTGCCATGCAACCCAGAGATGTATTATGGAACTTCCAGTTCTTCGTCTGCAAGAACCGGTCCACATGCTCCACTTCAAACGGCGTTTGTCACAAGCACGGATATGTATGGCAATCCAGTACAAGTTCCTGTTAAGCCGGCTCCCACCACAGACATGTATGGAAATCCACTACAACCACCTCCTCCTGCTCAACAACAAGCATGTTATGGAGGGACATCATCTGCTGGTCAGCAATCAAAACCAAATACAGTACGGCTCGACACTTCAAGCTTCTCTAAGTTCAGTGTAGAAGTAGCAAGGGAACACATGGAGCTGCTTAACACTTTAGTGAGCGCGTACTGTGGGTTAGTGGAAGGTCAGATTGGCAACATTAATCTGACACAAGAAGACTATCAGCAGTTTAACAAGGAAGAGATGGAGTTGATGGACATCAAGTGGGCCTTTGCTAGTGCTGTAAGAAGGGCAAAGGATTTCATGGAAAGAACTGGCAGAACCAGCTTGGAGAGTAAGAAAGACACCAAGTATGGGTTCGATAAACAGGCAGTAAAGTGTTTCAATTGTGGTGAACGGGGTCACTTTAAAAGTGAATGCACAAGGCCAGCACAGCATGGGAACCAGAATCCCTTCAGAGGTCAAGGCAACAGGGCAAATCAGAACCAAGTGAGGAACAACGAGCGTACATTGGTACCTATTAACAACCAGAGCCAAGCGGGACCATCAAATGCCAACCAGGCACTTGTGGTTCAAGTTGATGAAGGTTGCGATTGGTCAATACAACTGAGTGGTGATGCTCCAGATGGAACAGCATGTTTTGCTAAGGTTGTAAAGGATTTAGTTCACACCAGTGGTGGAGAATCTTCCGCCAATGGTGGTGAATCTTCTGAGGATGAAGACTCTTCGGGATATAGCAGGAGTTCAGATGAAGAATCCTAAAGTTCAGGCGATGATCATGTGGGTGAGGCCTCAAGTGTGTCAGTTGATGTAGACATTGATGAGCTTTTGGAAGAAGCTGCAGCATGAACTCAAAGAAGATCTATCTTGGTGGATCAAGCTGCTTATTCTTCGTCCTCTCTCCATTCAGCCTTTATGGCTAATGTCGACAGTTCATCAAGTCAGGTATGTGTCGATGAACCCACAGATATTAATTGTGATAATTGTGACAGTTTGCATGTTAAATGTGCTGATTTAGAGGAAAACATGTCTGAGTTGCAAGGCAAACATGATGCTTTAAAAGCTAGTTTGTTTGACTTGCAAGACAAACATGTTTCTTTGAATGCCAAGTGGTGTGACTTGCAAAGCAAACACGAGGCTTTGCAAGAGAAATATGATGTGACATTCATCCACAATCAAAAGTTGACCGTGGATCTTTCCAAATGCACTGAAGCCAACATGTTTTACGAAAACCATGAAAAAGAGTTTAAATCGGTAATTGAGAAATTAAAGAAAGATAAAACCGAGTTAACAAAAATGGTTTCCAGAAAACAAACTGACATTAATTTGTATATATCTCGCCTTGAGATAATGCAAAAGGAGATGGCTTGTGTCAAAACAGAAAGTGAGGCGATCCAACTTAAGCTAGACAGTTATTTGAGCTCTAGCTATGTGCTGGATCACATCATTGACGTTCAGAAAGAAAAACGGGACGTCACATGCATAGGCTATAAGAAATGTCCACCACCTGTGAGACACAATTATGATGCGATGCCTGACGAGGAAGATAGAACGTTCTTTGAACCATCTGTCCCTCTAGATGTTAAAGAATTTGCAACAGGGCTCGGATATAAGAAAGAAATATCATCAGATTCAGATGTATCAACAGATACGTGTGTGTCTTCTGCTGAACTGAATCAAGATCCTCCAGTCATTATTGAGGATGTTGATTCTTCTGATGATGAATCTGATGATACTATACCAGCAAAGTCTGATGCGGAAATTAAAGAAGAGGACATACCTCTTGAGAATCATATTCTATGTGATCCTCCTGCAAAACCCGCTAAGACTGTTGCAATCAAGTCCACATCTGCAGAAGAATCGGAGAGTGTGAATTTGCTGTACACTCTTGTTGGTGATGATAGAATTTATTCAGACAAAGATTTTCCTATTAAGAATGTTAATCAATCATTAATAAGTAAAGTCTTTGAAAATTCGACAAGTAAGTTTTTGGGAAAGACAGGATCACATGTTACTGTAACACAGTGCCCTCCTATTCCAAAGGCCGAAGTTCGAAAACAATTTGGCAATAAGAAATTACCAACAGTGCAAAAACAGCAAATTCACAACAAGCCAAAAGGAAAATTACCGGCTCAAGGTCAAAAGAAGCCGAATCAAAAGAAGAACAAAAATATGAACTTTGTGAAATCTAAGGGAACGGACAAAATTGAAACGTTTGACAACAAATCTAACTTAGATTTTGTTAAGAAAGCAACTGTGTTAAAAAAAAATGAACCAAGCAGTTCAAAACCTAGTACCTCGGGATCACAAAGTTCATCATCATCGGCATGACGATCACATGATACTTCGAGGTTTGTTGAACGAAGATCATGTTTTGAATGCGGTACAATTGGACACATAATTCGAAATTGTCCATATCTTCATAAACAAAAAGGAAAAGTTGATGATCCCCGTGACCAAACTGACCGTAGGCGATCTTTTTCTGTAAAACAAGATTCCCGCCTAGTAAAAGAAAGGGAAAAGAAACAGAAACGTCAACAGGTCAAGAAAATTGAAAAAGCCATTAAAACCGATGTGGTTAACAAAACATCTGTTTCTGCAAAACCAGACAATTCAATAACTTCAGACAACCATGAAGTTAAAATTTTTAAGAATTACACTGGTAAAACAAAACAGACCTGGAAACCAAAAACGGTTACTGAATCAGGGGGACATCACAATTTCCAAATCATCAAAAGGTGGAAGTTATCGTTGTAGATGAAAATGGAAGACCCAAGACCACAATGGCTTGGGTCCCTATCTCCAACTAATCAATTGAGTTCATGTGCAGGGTGATCCAGGAGGAACTATCAGTAGTCATTGGATTGTTGATAGTGGGGCATCCAGCCACATGACGGGCGACATGAAGCTTCTCTACGACGTCAAATCTATTAGAGGAGGTTATGTTGCTTTTGCTGGAGATAAGGGTGGTTATATTACGGGTGAAGGAATGATATCCAACGGGATTGTCAGCTTTGACAAGATCAACTTTGTGCAACAACTTGATCACAATCTTCTTAGTGTTTCTCAAATCAGTGACAAGCAGTTCTCAGTACACTTTGATGCTAATGGATGTTATGTGCTGAAACCCGGCTTCAAAATTCCAAAAGAATGGATTCTCTTGTCAGCTACAAGGATAAATGATTTGTACGTCCTTGATATGAGCCAAGCTATTACTACGTCTGCGCAAGCAACATGTTTCGTTTCTAAAGCCACGGAAAAAGACTCAATCTCTTGGCACAGACGAATGGGTCACATTCACTTACGCAAAATGAATCATTTGGTGTCAAATGAATTGGTGAATGGTGTTCCTGTTAAAAATTTCCATCTTCAAAACGTCTGTGTTTCGTGCCAGAAAGGAAAACAAACAAAGAAGCGACATCCTACAAAGAAAATCAACTCGGTGGCCGTCCCGTTAGAACGTTTGCACATGGATTTGTTCGGTCCTGTCAAGCACAAAAGCATTCGGAATGATCAATACTGCCTCGTGATAACTGATGATTATTCAAGATTTTCTTGGGTGGCGTTCATGGCCCACAAGAGTGAAACCTTTGGTATTATCAAAAACTTGATCATTCAGATTGAGAACTTGTATAAGCTGAAGGTTAGGCGGATACGTAGCGACAATGGTACTGAATTTAAAAATCATGCCATGGCGGAGTTTTGCACTTCAAAGGGTATTCTTCATGAGTTTAGTGCAGCTTATACTCCTCAACAAAATGGCGTCGCTGAACGTAAGAACCGCACACTGATCGAGACTGCTAGGACAATGTTGGTAGAGTCGCAGTTGCCCATTCCATTCTGGACTGAAGCTGTGGCCTCTGCATGTTACACATTGAACCGAGTCCTTACAGTAAAAAGGCACAACAAGACCTGCTTTGAGCTTATTCACAAACGGAAACCAGATTTGTCTTATCTTGAACCGTTTGGAGCTCCATGTACAATCATCGATCCTAATGGAAAGTTTGGGGCAAAAGCAATTGAGGGATACTTTCTTGGGTATGCCACCCCTAACTTACGAGTCTGGAATCTAGAGACTAAAAGGGTCGAGGAATGGTCTGAGGTCAGAGTACAAAGGCACACTTTGCCAGTCAAATGTCCTGGTCAGCCTTGGATGTTTGAGTACGATGACTTTTTCAATTCGATCAATGTTGAAGCCGTTGAAGAAAGTGCTGTGGCAAGGATGTTTTTCGAGAGTGACAATGCAACAGTTTCACCGGTGGTGCGTCCAATTCTTGTCAATCAAGAACCATCTTCGGTGAACAATAATACTCTCGACAATGAGGATTTTCATGATGCAACCGAATTGAACGAATCTTCAGAGGATGATGAATTTCTAGATGCAGATCAAGAAGCTCCAACAACAGCAGTTCATGGTACTTCAGAGGGTACTCCTCCAGTGGATGCCCATAGAACAGCTGAAGCTACTGCATCATTCTCTTCGTCAATTCCGGGCATTGATTTAGTTGTTGATCTCAATTTCAACAATCTGGGTATAAATATTCCAGTTCCAGATAATCCAGAAACAAGGATTCATAATACCCATCCTCAACAAAACATCATCGGAAATGTGCAAAGTGGCATTCAAACAAGAAACATGTTGCGAAACAACAACAATGCAGGCCTGTATGCAGCTATTCGAGTATCCGGGCAACAAAACGATTGGTCTTTCGCGTGTTATGTTTCACAGGAAGAGCCAAGAACTTGGAAAGAAGCCATGAAAGATAACTCTTGGGTTGAAGCAATGCAGGAAGAACTGCAACAATTCCAGAAGCTTGGTGTCTGGAAACTCGTAGAGAAACCTGCTGGCTACAAGAAGATTGGTACCCGTTGGGTGTTTAAATGCAAAAAGGATGACCGCAGAGTTGTTATCCGGAACAAAGCACGTTTAGTCGTTCAAGGTTTTCGTCAGATAGAAGGAATCGACTACAACGAAGTCTATGCACCTGTTGCACGTCTGGAAGCAATTCGGATCTTTCTGGCTTATGCCTCATTCAAAGGATTCAAGGTTTACCAGATGGACGTCAAAAGTGCATTCTTACATGGTGTGGTTTAAGAAGAGGTGTACGTCGAACAGCCTCCAGGTTTTGAAGATCCTATCCATCCCGATCGGGTTTGGTTGCTCAACAAAGCTCTCTATGGTCTACATCAAGCACCGCGAGCTTGGTATGCAACCTTATCTAACTATCTGCTGGAGAACGGTTTTCGAAGAGGTCTTATTGACTGTACTCTTTTCATCAAATAACAAGATGGAGATCTTCTTCTGGTACAGGTATACGTTGATGATATTAGTTTTGGTTCTACTAATGATGTCTTGTGTAGGAATTTCGAGCGCATTATGCAGGATAAATTCGAGATGAGTGCTATGGGAGAAATGACCTTCTTCTTGGGCCTACAAGTGCAACAAACTGAGTCTGGGATATTCATCCATCAGACTAAATATGTTGGTGACATCTTGAGCCGGTTCCAGATGTCTGATGCAACGCCCATTGGTACCCCACTGCCACAAAATCACGGAATTACTCTAGACTTGAAGGGTGAAGCTGTTAACCCCTCATACTACCGCGCAATGATCGGATCTCTTATGTACCTCACAGCATCAAGGCCAGACATAATGTACCCAACGTGCCTGCTTGCCAGATATCAAGTCAACCCGAAGGCCTCACATCTTGCAGCTGTAAAAAGGATTTTTCGTTATTTGAAGGGTTACCCTGACACCGGTCTATGGTACCCTAGGGATAATAACTTTGAATTGGTCGCTTTCAGTGGTTCTGATTTTGGCGGATGCAAAATCGACGGCAAATCCACAACGGCTGGATGTCAGTTTTTAGGAAATCGCCTAGTCACATGGCAGTGCAAGAAGCAGACGTGCGTCGCTACATCAACATGCGAAGCTGAATACATTGCTGCCTTAAGTTGTTGCTCCCAAGTTCTTTGGATCCAACAACAATTACGCGACTACGGTTTTGAATTCCTAACTACTCCTATTTACGTTGATAATTCTGCTGCATTACAGATCACTAGAAATCCTGTGCAGCACTCAAAGACCAAACACATCGAAATCAAATATCACTTCATACGTGACTGCTTTGATAAAAGGCTGATCGATGTTGTTAAGGTCCACACCGACGACCAACGTGCCGACTTTTTTACCAAAGCATTTGACAAATCAAGATTTGACTTTTTATTATTGGTAAACGGCATTAAGGTCAAACAAGAGTAAACCAACATCGGAAAATCATTTTTGTAAATATCTTTGTGTCTTTTAAATTTATCTTAGTTTATTGATTTTAGGGGGAGTAAATCAAAATTTGAAAATCCAAAAACATCGAAAAATTTAAAAACACAAAAACAATAGAAAAGCAAAAATGAGTTTCCTGGCGAGCAAAAGAGAAAATGATAGTACATCAGTGGTCTATCCAAACCTCTTTAAACCTTAAATGAAAAAACGATAAGCAGCTCTATATAAGATGTATCGGTAGGCTCACAATCATTTTAAAATGTGCAGGGTGATATAAACTTAAACCGACTGAAGACCAGGTGGGAACCATTCATTGGCATATGGTCTTAGTACTGAAATTTCGTTTGATAGATTGTCGAGGTTCTGAGATATTCGGTCTTTATGCTGCTTATCATCTGGGTATCATGGTTGTATCTTTTACCGAAAAATAACGGGGACGCAAGTCTAGATCTTCCATGATACTATACATACGTGTACATACTGCATTCGACCTCAATAAGTGATCAACAATCACATGTCCATATCAAAATAAGTGATAATATATCACATTTATCTGGGAGTCAAGTTCGTCTCTCTGTTGTACGAAAGTACTGACCTGTTCACGGACTTGCTCCTGTGCCCTCATGCATATGAAAATCAAGTTCCTCATCAATAAGTGATTATATCACATAGGGCTTGTTTTCAAATCAAAATAAGTGAGAATCTCACATCATATACGGTCAAACAGATGATAATCGGTATACTCACCGGTAAGATGAACTCTCGTGCATACCTTGATACGGGAATGTGTCGTGATGTGGATGAACACCGGTCGGTAAGTATAAATCATACCTTAACGTATCCCCTCGCCATGATTACATCTGATAAGTTGAGCTTAAGTGGACAACAATACCGATAATTGTTATAAGATGCTTATCTTAATGTTAACTAACTGAACAACAAGAGCGTTTTGGCATGACCGTACACTGATATGATTCTCTTACCCTCGAAACTCGCAAAAAGTATGTCTGTAAATATTTATTTACTGCTTTCAGTCTTTGCATTTCGAAATATTAAAAATACCAAAAAGATTTTAGGTGTGTTTTAATATAAGCTTTATAAAAGCCAAAAAGATTTTATTTTTATTTTTATTTTATTTTCGATCGTACGATGTTGGAACTCGAGTCTTCGTTACCTGAAACCTGACCGGAAACCGAATTGACTAAATCTTCATAAACGGTCGAAATTTGCAAGTTTTGAAAGTTAGAAACTAAAACTGACAAAATTCTAAACTTTCAAACTGTCGGACGGTGTTTGATTGTGACATGGTCATTCGTGTGTCATTTGTTTATATAAACTATATTTCAAGCAGTTGTTCTCATTACGCGTTTAGAGTTCTTGCATGTGCAGATTGTAAAGGCAAGGAGAACATGGTCGATGACAAGCTTCGGAATGAAGACACGACGTGAAGGCTCTCAAAAGATGAAAATGATCGAGTTGCCGCTGACCATCATCAACACCACAAGGATCTCAAGCTATAAGGATCAAGTCTTTCACGAGCATAACTCAAGGGGGAGCTTATGTTAAGGGGGAGTTTGTCAACACACTTCCTACATGAAACAGGGAGTTTGTTGATACACTTTCTGCTTTCAAGACGTGAAGACTTTGAAGATCCTCCGACATTGAAGACTTGAAAGGACGTCAGAGACGTGAAGACTTTGAAGATCCTCCGACATTGAAGACTTGAAAGGACGTCAGAGACTTGAAGACACGAAGATCGAGACAATGCTACAGCCAAGGGGGAGTTTGTTGGTGCACTTGTGTCTGTACTTTGTCTGTATTTTGTCATGATATAAAACGATGTCTTTTGTTAGTCTTGTAAGTTTGACCAAGTCAACCATCCTCCTGGTTTGACTTGGCCAAACAGTTAGAACCTGATTGTAATATGTTTGTGTCGAAGGATGAGTTGTCGAAGGATGAGTCATCGAAGGATGAGTCATCGAAGGATTGTTTAGATCCTTCGATGAGCTCGAAGGATAAGCCTTCGATGGATGATGATGGACCTCGAAGGATATCATCATTCGAGGTATATGTGGATCCTTCGATAGGTTTCAGATCGATAGATGATCCTTCGATCAGTCTACCTGATCCTTCGACCAGACGAACTGTGATGGGTATATATATACTCATGTAATGTGTTCACTTCACAGACAGTGCAAGCATAAGTGTGAGAGAGTGTGTGAGTGAACTTAGTCTTGTAGAGAGCGTATTTTCAGTTTGGTCAAGGGCTGTAACCGTGTCCACTGAAATACAAGAGAAAACTTTGATATCTCGTGTGTCTACCTTTCTCTTTGTAGCTTGTGTTCTCATATAAACTACCGGTTTGCATTCTAGCTTGGATTCCGCACTTGCTAGTGTGTTAAACATAACAAGGATAAGGTTTAACCTCAACCTCCGGGGGACCTACACCACAGTCACAGATCCGGTCGAGTGACAACTGGGTCAGCTAATTATAAGATAGAAGTAATTGTAATCCCTCTTAATACTGTAAATTATAACAAATGTGTTCTTGTAAAACTGAATGAACTCACCAGTATTTCCTGCTGACCAAATGTTTTTAAAACGCGTTTCAGGTGATTACAGTAGATTGGAATAAAAGTTGTGATACGGCACCGAAAGGCTTAAAGAAGTGGCTTATGCTATCAAATAAATTAAATTAAATGTTATTCTTATGTATTCGGGTTTATCCCATATTAAAGCTACCTTTGTAAAACATGAGTTTATTCCCATCTGTTTAATAAATAAAAATCCGGTGTTTCAAAACTCTGATATTTTTCCTAACTCACGTTCCTGATGAACTTTTCCGCTGCAATAATTTTCAAAATAACCACCGGTACCACTTGACTGCTCACGGCTCCCATCCAGGATGTGGTCGGGGGTCGTGACAGAAACCATTCACCAGTATGGTCTATACTCTATATCCTCTAAATTCTCATTTTGAACTTTTATAATCTGTGGTTGTGAAGTAACTGCTTTGAAAAGTGTAAGAAATGCCCTATATGTCGTGTTAGCATCAAGGAACGATTACCTGTATATGATGTATAGCCTGAAGTCTAGCTTGAAGCCCGTGACAATCTGTGCGGTACATGACACATCACGGAAACAATAGTCTGGTTCGAGCGAAAAACATTAAAGATACAAAAAAAGGTTGCAATGCTAAATCTTCTCTTTCATGACTGCTATGTGTGATTTTAAGATGCTAATTTTAATCTCTTTATGTAGAGGTTTCTATATGGGAGGATCAACTGGGTTGGTTGGTTAAACTGTTATAGTAAGGGCCAGGTTGGGTTGGTTTGGGTTGAACAGAAAACACGTTAATAGAACATATAAAATATGTACATCTGAGATTGTAATAACCCAATGACAACTTTGTGCAACATGTTGAAAATGACCCAATGACCGCCTGTTCGGTCCCCTTGACCTGTTTGTTTTTGAGCTAAAATTATTCAAACAATTTAATAATTAACAAGCCATTAATAAGTAAACAGGTTGAAATTGCCACATCTATTTATAAATGGGTTTTATATGTATTTGGAGTAATTTTTTATATCTGTAGATGACAGTGTTCTTAATAATGTGCATCGGTACCGCCGCAATTTTTTAGCAACCTCAAATGGTCTACCATCTTACTACGAGCCCTATGAGTTTCAGCACACCTGTCTTCTTACAGTTGACCACAATGATGATTCAAAACCTCCCGCCACAGATGACAACCTCAGCAATCCTTTATATAAAACAAAGAAATGTGTAGCTTTACCTTATGTGGATGCAAATGGGTTTAATAAAAATGAGGTGGCTTGGATAAAGAGCCCCCCCTTAACACTTAAGGGGACTTGTTTTATTTAGCTCAAGTTTGTCCTCACTTTATGAATATTTATGATTCTTAAGCTTCTTTTACTCGTTTTCATATAGTTATGCTTGTGCAGCATTATGACAGACGTGGCATGTACAATGTTTTTAATGGGTTCAAAGTCATCCAAAGTGTGTTAGGGCAAGGATGGAAAGTGTCACACCCCAACCGATGGCGGAAACATCGAAATGAGACGAACGAGATTGCTCGAGACTTCATAACACTATTGTGACAATATTTAATTCAAAACCGATTTCCTTCATAGATAAAAATTGTCAAGTACATCACAAGAGATCAAAGTACAACATTTGGAAATTTAAAGTACAACAAAATTCAACAACAATACAATAACAAAATCTAGTATTTCTAAATGCGTTTCTAAGTCGTTCCTACTAGATTTCATCGATATCAACATCATCAACCTGCAACATGTTTAAAAGTATAGTTCAACACACAAGGTATTGGCGAGTACACAAGTTTGATATAACATAAGTATAGAAAACGGTTTAAACAAATCCACATGGCAAAAATAGTTAACTAGATTAATGTAATCATGGCATACAATTAAAAAGTCAATCCTCTGATTACCGCATTAATTAAAGACTTAACATGACCACAACACTACGGGTGGTGCGTTACTCCTATAGCGCTATAAATGTTAAAGGGAGGCTCGTACGAAGTTAATGACAAGTGAATCACATAAGAATACAAATCAAGTATCACGTATTTAAGCATGCATGAATGGATTGTTTGTGTTTGCATAAAGTATAAGTGTGATTTCGTGTAATTTGATAGGTTAAACATATTGCACCCAAAAGTGTAAAGCGTAAAAAGGGCGTTCGAGTGTACTCACGATTTTGCAAAGCTTCCCTATGGTAATCCCGTGAAGAGTTGGAGAGTTGGAGGATGGAAAACCGAGGTCACCCTACATGGGGTAAACGAAGGTGTGTGAGTATTCAGAATTATGACGGAGGATTCAGATTAGAATTTAAAGTACAAAAAGTATGTATTCATAAAGTATATCTTGTCTAAGTACTCTTTTTGACACTAAGTTGTATGTGATTTCATGGGTCATAGTGTAACATTCCCAAAATTTCTAAATTTAAAATAAAGTTATTCCACGAATAGGTCATGGGTAAATTGACCGATAATGTATTTTGGCAAAACGTAGAAACCATTTAATAAAAATACATTATATTTGAACCTACTCCGTTTTTAATGAAACTTGGTTCAAAATGTAGATAAGATTATTCTCGTTCCAATGACATAATCATTGTTTTATAAAACGTTATATTTTAGAAGATATAAGCGCTAAATAACTGAAACAATTAAATTAATTATAAATATATAAATTAATCAAATAATAATAATAAATAAATCAAACTTACGAAAATATGATAATTATGCCTAAAAGCAAAATATGACAAATGAAGGAATGCATGAATACATGCAAGTCTACACGTGGCTTAATATTAAAAGTATACGTGTACATAAGAATGTACAATTCTGGCAAAAAGAAATCATACTTCCGTGTGCATCAAGTATAACTTCCACTATATATATAGCAGTAGAAAGAAACGATTATTTTTCACCTTTCCTTTCTACAACTCTCGCCTACTTTCTCCCTCTAAATTATTATTGTTAATTTTATTTTACCAATAATAATAATAATAATAATAATAATAATAATAATAATAATAATAATAATAATAATAATAATAATAATAATAATAATAATAAAGCATTGCCTTATTTTAAGTGTTTTAACCCCTGATCACTGATGCCCTGTCCGACTAACGTAGGGCCCCGTAACTTATGTTAAGGCTCTGCCTAAATTCGTTGGGGTTCTGTCTCGTGACGTAGGAATAAAGTGGAATCGGGTTACTATACTTAATATCAGTGCACTATATATTTTCTGTTAAATAATCCAGAAGTTATACCAAGATATATCAACCCTCCTAAAATATTCCTGACACCCATAATACCCCTATATGTCCTAAAATACATCCCGTATACGAAAACTGGTCCCGAGATACCTTATATAATTAAAAATAAAATAAAAACAAGATTTTAGCCTCTCTCGCGGGCCGCGAAGACTATGTCTTCGACTTACGCGGGCCGCGACATCTCAATATCCGGAAAACATCACAAGCCGCCACGTGTCGATGACTCAGCAACACCGCGCCGCCCTACCATCTCTCGCGGGCCGCGTAAGACCTTGGTATGGTCTACGCGGGGCGCGACGAACCCAAAGATCAGCCCTATAAATTGAACGCAACGGGCCTTCAGTCTGTTCTTTCAAATTTCAACTTTCTCTCTCAATTTTCTTATAGTAGGCACTATACTCGGGTATAGTACCCCCTAATTAGCGAAGCTCTGCCTCGTTGTAAGTATCATAACCCCTGGATACGTATTAGATACTCTGCCCGATTGATCTAGGGTTCCGTAACGGGGAGGGTATTACTAATGTTAAAATGGGTTATTATACTAACACATGTGCATTGTTTATTTAACTAGATTATAACCAGGAAGTCACAAAGGAAAGCCCTATAACAGCAATGTGAGTTAATCCTCTTTTTATATACTCATTTTTGTGAGTAATCTCCTTTTTGCAAACTGTTTTTACAAAACCTTAAATATTTCTTCATGTGAAAGACAGTTATTGAGTATTTGTAAGTGTACAATTATGATGGTATATTTGGGGTTTTGTATACAAAATTTGTTACCACCTGGGGAGAGGAGTAACATGACCATAAGTCAGATGACAGTACCATGGATGTTAATTGGTATTACCTGTAAACAAATGTAATTGCGGATGCGCCCTCAATACTGTTCACTGTGATTTTTATTTAAACTGGGATTCACTCACCAGTATTTCCTGCTGATAAAATGTTTTTAAACACGTGTTTCAGGTAACTTAGTGTGAAGTCAATAAAAGCCAGCTGGAGAGCACTGAAGGCTTAGAAAAGTGGCAATAAAAGTTACCTAATTAAAAATGAGAATTATTTTCAATAATTGGGATCATTCCCTATAGATGTATCAAAATGAAAATCGGGTTTTGTCCCACTTATAAATGTATTATCAAAGAAACCTGGGTTTATCCCATTTTCTTTAATTTAAATATATTTGGTGTTTAACTCTGATAAAAATATTTCCTAACTACGGTCCTGATGAAATTTCCGCTGCCAAATTGATAAACACCGATACCACTGAAACTGGCTCACGGCCGCCCGTTCCCGGGTTGTTAGGGGACGGGGGTTGTGACAGAAGGTGGTATCAGAGCTATGCCACTGGTTTAAGCCCTTTAGGTGTTCTTCCAATACCTAAACCCTTAACCATTCGTGTTAGGAAATTAATATCTTATATGATACCCTGTGAACCTAAAATCTTAATGTGTTTATTATGATTTTTATGCCATTTAACGAATCTTAAATCCTAATATGTGTTACCCATATCTGTATTTTACACTTACGTTATAGTATATATATAAATGATATATATTAATAATATCATGTTTTAAGTAAATTTTGTAAAATTTGATGTATCTATTATATCCATATGTATATGTGGAAACATAATAAATTTCATAGTAGTAATACGTCGTTAATATTAATATTTTAATATTAATATAAAATAAATGCAATTCAGATATGATACCTTGTAAATATCATGATATAAATATTTAGATAATATGTAATGTATCTAAATGATCCTATATATCATTTAAAATCCTCAGGATATGTAATTCCTATTATATTTTACAATGTGTCAAGTTTAAAAAAAAAAGTTACTCATAAAATAATATTCAATTTTTGTGATATATCCCATACCAATATATTATTATGATATTGATATTAATATCTTAACCAGAGATGTAAAATAACACATTTAGGTACGATATCACTAAAATATCATAATATAAAATGTTATTTACTAAAAGAAAGATATTTTACTTAATTTAAAGATGTGTAGTTAGCAAAGTTTTGATAACACATACATTTTGTTAAAATATAATACTTCAGTATTATTTAAATACAATAATTTGAAATACTTTGTAAGTCACTTATAATTCTTTATCGTATTATTAAATATTAAATTTTGATAAATTACGTAATATTCAGAAATTATGTGTAAAGTCAATATTTATGATAGTTAATATATTAAAAATTTGATCTCTAAAGAAAAATCTTTAAGATATGTTGCTATTATCACCATTATTTATATTATTAAATTCTATTTTGGATTAAACTAATAATGATAATAATATTTTTGGAAGAATAAAATAAATTGACTCTTGAATAAAGTTATATTAGAAAGGATTTTATAAAACGTAATCCTTAAATTTAATAATGAACACAGTTCGACAATTTAAAAAAAAAAATTTATATACGTATACTACAGAAAATGTAAAATGTTTTATAAAACAATATTTATGAAACCAGAATACGTACGACAACTTGATACTGTGTAATTAAATAATTTTAAATACATAATACCTATGTGTCCACAGGAAATAACTTAAAATTCATTTGTAAGTCAAATGTATGTATATTTTATATATTTACGATTTGTATCAATATTATAAATAATATTTTATCCGTGAAGTAAAATATGTACAAAAATATTTAGTATGGTACAACAATATGGTTTAAAATATATATACATATATTTCTAAAGGAAACACTTTTTACCATTTGATAAGTTCGATTCATTTCTTAAATTATATTTAATTCATATGTGTATATATTATGATAATACCTCATTCTTAATATTTCTTAAAATATTAAAGATCGAATTTAGAAACACCAGACTTTGTATTGGTTATTACGAATATTAAAATAAGTAGAATTTGAATTAAATTATAAAAATGTTATTTAAGTTAACTTGTCAAGATTAGAACTTCTCTAAAAAGAATCCAGAAAATTATATCTCTATTAAATTTATTCTTTCTGATGAATTCCTTTTTTTTATTCTAAAATATTATCTTTAATAAATTTGATAGAAATTTAATCGGTTAATATCAAGGAATAAACAAAGTTATGAAAATAAACAGGATAGCTAATACAATTAATTATGTAACTGGATTTTTATAAGTTGATATTATAAAGGAAATTTTAAAACTATATACTTATATGTATGTATATACAAGACACAAATTTTCTTGATAATATATATATATATATATATATATATACATATACACAATACAAGAATTAAATGTCTTCTGCAAAAAGGGCAAGCTTTTATATAACAAAAAGAAACAAATCTACATGTTTACTTAAGATCTATTTTGATACCCAACTTTAACTCAAAAGATACCTTAAGACTATCTGTATTAGCACCACCTCTTGAAAAACAATAAACGGGTCAATAACGGAAAATCTTAGAATTTCATACAAAGCTTTTATCTTTATATATTTATCCAACCATAAGCCCTGGAAATATAAGTAAATTGAGGCAAAATAAAAAGCTATTACATCAAAGAAAGAAACAATACATACAAAATTCCATTTTCCTTATAATTTGATAAGATATATAGTAAAAAGAAAATATTAAAATATAACCTGTATATGTTATCTTAATTATCATCGCATAATACTGATAGCCATGATTATAATAGTGCTAAACAAAATATGCATGTATGATTGCCTAGTTCTGTGATAATTATATCTGAACATGTTGTAATACAGATGTCGAATGAAATAGCATGTGATCAAGAAATTGAGAATAGTAACGGAAACTCTTTTGATAGAAACACTATAGAAAATATAATAGCTCAAGGAATATCGAATGCCATACCTTCGATCATTGAAGCTATTAAAATTTCGATGCCTATAAACGAGAATCCTATTATACATTGTAAGCATACCCATCACTTCATACCTAGCCCTAGTATCAACGGAAGTCATGATATTCGTATCAAAACTCCATCTTCCAAACGAAAGAAAACCACAACCTATGGCTACTCCTATAAGGAATTCTACTCTAACAAATCCTCCAAGGACAAAGGAATGAAACCAGAAATCGCACAACCTGCCAGCAACAACAAAAAGCACGCAAGAGAACGTTATTTTAAGAAGGCACTTCGTTGTAACTACTGCAAGAAAGCTGGACATGTACCAGAGGAATGTAGAAGGAAAAGGGAAAATAACGTATGTTACAAATGTGGAGATCCAGGCCACTTCCGTCACTACTGCCCAAAACTATCTAAGGCTCCAGACAACAAGAACAGAAACCCATATGAAGTTAAGGAGAACGCATAAACACCAGAAACCATAGTAACTTTTAAAATAAACACCTTTATGTTTTGTCTGCACTTAAGTAGTAGTTGACTTTTGATTCCGAACAAAACTTCATCAATAAAAAGTCTTTATTTTACTTTTATAAGAGTCAATTCTCATTTGTCTCATTTCTTGACAAATTCCTATAACATACGAGTATTGCTTGTCATTCGTGTGAATTCATTTCGAAATAAGATTGAATAAATATTTTCGTTATACTCATTGCAATAATCCCCCGATCATGAAAATGTTGACTTTTGATAATCAAGTCATCAACTTTCTTGGAAAACTCCTTTTCAAAGTTACCTACCAGATTTTCATTGAAACCATTTCTTGTCAATACATATATCCATTGTTGGAATATGTCCAAACCGAACTCAATTGTTTGAACTTGCTCATATATATTCAATTTCAAAATCCCATATGATGAATTGAGATCATCATATTCAAGGTAATTTCGTTATTTGAGCTTGTTTAAAATCTTCAATTTCGATATATCAATTGTTAAAACTACGACACCTTGCGGTGGCAATTTCTTTGAAATTTGGACTCATTTCATGTTCACCCCTGGGGTACAAATATATTGATTTATTATCCTAAACCAGTCTTAATACAATTTTGTGTTAAGATAAAGGTACCTAAATTTCATTCCAATGTACCTCTAGTAATTCTTTCGTCTTTGAATTAATTCCACAATATTCAATTCTTTCTTCAAATTGAAATATTCTATCTTTTGAAATATCTAGATTCACTTCCTTTGAAAACGGTGAATTCGTTCTGTCACCGTAATCTTTGAAATTCTTTCAGTCATTACAACACCTTGCGGTGTCTGTATAAATTTATAGCCTGTGCTAATAATAAACCCTATTTATACGTCATTCGTTCGATTCATCATTCAAGTAGTCTTGATACAATTATGTATTAAGACCATGATACACTAAATTCTATTGTATTGTCCAGTATATCTTTGCCATTTAAATAAACATTATTGATTTATAGTTTAGTCATTGACAAATCATTTTTCATACTTTCATTCTCAAATTGAGATTATTGATTCAGACTCTCCCTCAATTGATGATCAAAGTAAGTTGTTTTCTGGCATTGAATCCTATTGTTTCTACAAGTCATTGCATTTCAAATTCTATGCCTATTAAATATCTCTTTTGATTCATGAAGCTTAGTCACTTTGTTAATGGTATTATTTGATTAACATCAAATCCTGAAACTAAGTTTTGAGACCATTGAATTCCAACTATCCTATGATATCTTTATATTTATCTTTTGATTTTATCTCAAAAACCTTAGTATATTATTTTTACTAACTTAAAGACGTGACGTAACCTCAAGAAGATATCGTAGCCCAAATCTCGAGGACGAGATTTAAAACAAGGTGGGGAGGATGTAACATTCCCAAAATTTCTAAATTTAAAATAAAGTTATTCCACGAATAGGTCATGGGTAAATTGACCGATAATGTATTTTGGCAAAACGTAGAAACCATTTAATAAAAATACATTATATTTGAACCTACTCCGTTTTTAATGAAACTTGGTTCAAAATGTAGATAAGATTATTCTCGTTCCAATGACATAATCATTGTTTTATAAAACGTTATATTTTAGAAGATATAAGCGCTAAATAACTGAAACAATTAAATTAATTATAAATATATAAATTAATCAAATAATAATAATAAATAAATCAAACTTACGAAAATATGACAATTATGCCTAAAAGCAAAATATGACAAATGAAGGAATGCCTGAATACATGCAAGTCTACACGTGGCTTAATATTAAAAGTATACGTGTACATAAGAATGTACAATTCTGGCAAAAAGAAATCATACTTCCGTGTGCATCAAGTATAACTTCCACTATGTATATAGCAGTAGAAAGAAACGATTATTTTTCACCTTTCCTTTCTACAACTCTCGCCTACTTTCTCCCTCTAAATTATTATTGTTAATTTTATTTTACCAATAATAATAATAATAATAATAATAATAATAATAATAAAGCATTGCCTTATTTTAAGTGTTTTAACCCCTGATCACTGATGCCCTGTCCGACTGACGTAGGGCCCCGTAACTTATGTTAAGGCTCTGCCTAAATTCGTTGGGGTTCTGTCTTGTGACGTAGGAATAAAGTGGAATCGGGTTACTATACTTAATATGAGTGCACTATATATTTTCTATTAAATAATCCAGAAGTTATACCAAGATATATCAACCCTCCTAAAATATTCATGACACCCATAATACCCCTATATGTCCTAAAATACATCCCGTATACGAAAACTGGTCCCGAGAGACCTTATATAATTAAAAATAAAATAAAAACAAGATTCTAGCCTCTCTCGCGGGCCGCGAAGACTATGTCTTCGACTTACGCGGGCCGCGACATCTCAATATCCGGAAAACATCACAAGCCGCCACGTGTCGATGACTCAGCAACACCGCGCCGCCCTACCATCTCTCGCGGGCCGCGTAAGACCTTGGTATGGTCTACGCGGGGCGCGACGAACCCAAAGATCAGCCCTATAAATTGAACGCATCGGGCCTTCAGTCTGTTCGTTCAAATTTCAACTTTCTCTCTCAATTTTCTTATAGTAGGCACTATACTCGGGTATAGTACCCCCTAATTAGTGAAGCTCTGCCTCGTTTTAAGTATCATAACCCCTGGATACGTATTAGATACTCTGCCCGATTGATCTAGCGTTCCGTAACGGCTGTCGTGGTTCTGCCCGACGTAGTCGTTGGAATACCGTCTCGGGGAGGGTATTACTAATGTTAAAATAGGTTATTATACTAACACATGTGCATTGTTTATTTAACTAGATTATAACCAGGAAGTCACAAAGGAAAGCCCTATAACAGCAATGTGAGTTAATCCTCTTTTTATATACTCATTTTTGTGAGTAATCTCCTTTTTGCAAACTGTTTTTACAAAACCTTAAATATTTCTTCATGTGAAAGACAATTATTGAGTATTTGTAAGGGTACAATTATGATGGTATATTTGGGGTTTTGTATACAAAATTTGTTACCACCTGGGGATAGGAGTAACATGACCATAAGTCAGATGACAGTACCATGGATGTTAATTGGTATTACCTGTAAACAAATGTAATTGCGGATGCGCCCTCAATACTGTTCACTATGATTTTTATTTAAACTGGGATTCACTCACCAGTATTTCCTGCTGATAAAATGTTTTTAAACACGTGTTTCAGGTAACTTAGTGTGAAGTCAATAAAAGCCAGCTGGAGAGCACTGAAGGCTTAGAAAAGTGGCAATAAAAGTTACCTAATTAAAAATGAGAATTATTTTCAATAATTGGGATCATTCCCTATAGATGTATCAAAATGAAAATCGGGTTTTGTCCCACTTATAAATGTATTATCAAAGAAACCTGGGTTTATCCCATTTTCTTTAATTTAAATATATTTGGTGTTTAACTCTGATAAAAATATTTCCTAACTACGGTCCTGATGAAATTTCCGCTGCCAAATTGATAAACACCGATACCACTGAAACTGGCTCACGGCCGCCCGTTCCCGGGTTGTTAGGGGACGGGGGTTGTGACACATAGTTTGCCTATTAGAATGAAAAACAAGAGACTTAGAACATTAGATAAAATAACCTAAGTTCATGATACATAGCCATAAATCGATTATCATCATGAGTTCGGTTAGGTATGTATGTATGTATGTATGTATATATATATATGTTATATAATATAATCCTAAGCTATGTCCATCAAGAGTATCATAGATTGTCATATAAGTCAAGCATGGAGGATTAACCTCATTGTATGATTCACCAATGCACAAATCATCACAAGGATGATTCGGATGGTCATGAATGAAGAGGAAGTATACAACTAACTAATATATCATCAAGGGGGTGTTTGGTGTTGCGTTTTCAAAATAGATTATGCGTTTTCAAAATAGATTTTGCGTTTTCAAAACTGCGTTTTGAAAAAGCATGTAGGTACATGCTTCTCCAAAACTGCGTTTTGGAGACAGATAATCACTTTTTCATCAAACACTTTTTTAGATTATTTATGTTTTACAAACGCAATAATCAAATAATCACTTCAAAACGTAATCCCAAACACCCTCCAAGTAGCCAAGTAAGATTAACCTAGGTGTGCCGTCTCAACATGGAAAGAATGAACTAAGTGTTGGAGGCTAGATGGGGCTATGTTATTTTTATGACTAGTAAACTACTTGGAATAACAAGATTAAAACATCAAGTGTGGTGTGGAACAAGTTAGGATAGCCAAAGCTTCCAAGGTTCACACTTGCATCAAACACAAGTCTTGCCTTATGAACTATGGTAGACTTGTGTGACTTCAACACTTGTGGGTTGTCTTAAACCCTATGAAAACAGAAAGTTTAGAGGATGTTTGCACCTCTAAACTTGTAATAATCAAGCTCTAACAAATCCCATAGCCATAGATGGGTATAGAAAGATGTTAGGCATGAGATTCATGAAGAAAAGTTGAGTTCATAAAAAGTTTCCATATATTCTTCCAAAACAGAAAGTTTGGACCTCAAAATGGTAATGTTCCACCTTGGTTTACCATAGTAAACCTGTGGAAACAACCCTAGAGGTGTTCCAAGCTTTGTAGAGGAAGAAATGATGGAGAAAAGATGAAGAAAATGAGTTTGAACTCACTTTTAGCACTTCTTGATTTTCCAGCAGATTTGAGAGTGTTTTGATAGTTTACATGGTTTGGAAAGTGAAAATGAGGGTTGGGAAGCTTGCTTATATAGTGAGTGAGTTAGGTTTAGTGTTAAATGTGTTTTAAAGATGATTAGGTGAGAAAAGTGGTTGAAAAGATTGGCCAACCCGTGACCAGGGAAAGGCTGGCTGCGGATTGAGGTTCTTCGCGACACGCGAAGGATAAGGGAAGATCTGCACTGTGTCGCGGCGTGTTCACTCCGGAACTTTTTGATTTTTTTTACAAACAACCCTCTGAACTTTGTTGTTTCAATGTTTTAAGCTATAACTAGTATGTTTTTATCATAATTACAAGTATAAAGCATGTTTTTAAGTATGGAAGGCCACTCATGTAAACCTTCGATCCCCCAATACATCAAAGTCAACCCAAACAAGATTACAATATAAATTAACATTTACAATGACATCATTATTCAACAAAGAGTTAAGTGTCATTTACGTCCATGTGGTTTGTTCATTTTTGCTATTTCAGGTCAAGTTTCAAAATTGTACCATTTTCCTTCCTGACATTTTGAAAACATGCCATTTCAGTCTAAAAAAATAACCATGGTTAAAAAATTCAGTTAGCTTAGGGGTAAAATTCGTTTTCGAAGCAGCTGGTCACGGGTTCGATCCCGACCAGCTGCAATTTTGACTGCGGTTACCTCTAAGCTAACTGAATTTTTTAACTGTGGTTATTTTTTTGACTGAAATGGCACGTTTCCTAAATGTTAGGGAGGCAAATGGTGCATTTTTAAAATTTTGGCCTGAAATAGTAAAAGTGAACAAACCACAGGGACGTAAATGACACTTAACTCTTCAACAAAAAATCAATATTTGATCTATCTTAAACACCAAACCAATAGAACACAATCCCTCTTTTTGATTTGTAACAATCCCTAACCCTCCACCACCGTAGCTCCCAACAACAACCATTACCACCGAACCACCACTCCACCACCGTAGCCACCATCACCACAATATCGCCACCATCCACCACTGTAGTTCCCAACAACCACCATTACCGCCGGACCTCTACTCCACCACCATCACCATAACCCTGCCACCATCCACCACCGTAACCCCCATCCACCACCAACGGCCCGTAGCAAACAAGCCACAACCATCCACCAGATCTGCACCCAGAATTGCAGACTAGATATTGAGAAGAGAGAGAGAATACTTATTTATTTTTTATTTATATATATATGTTTTTCATTTTTTACACAATATTAATTATTTGCACCATAATCACTAGAATGATGAAATGACAAAAATGACCTCATGTACAAGGCACATGATCAGATTTAACAGAAACTTTTTTTTAACCGGCTTAGGACCAAATGACAAAACGTGTAGCATTTTAAAACATTAAGTACAAAAGTTATCAATTTAAAAAAAAAAACAGGGGACACCGCCTGAAATTAAGTATAAAGGTAAACGACAAAACTTGTAATTTACTCTTTTTATTAATAAAACTCGGGATTTTATTAATACATATGTATTTATATATGTATATGTGGAAACATGATCAGGAGAAAACGACTCAAAGTGTGAGAACGGTGAGAACGATTCTCAGCCACAAGATCTTACTGGTTTGTGGCTGAGATTGATGCGGTAATATTTTTGTAAATACTAGGGGCCTTGGAACTAACAGAAGGGGTAAAATAGGAAGATCCAAACAAGGGTGCACATGCTAATCACATGTCATTTCCCCCGATCATATTTAAACGCCAATAACTTTTTTATATGTGATTATTTTATTAAAACAAATCACACCATAAAATTCAGCGTTTTTTTATCTTTCCAACGAGTATACTATTGATATATTTTTCGAAAAAAAATGAAGTGGATTTTTATGGCGTTTTAAACTTTGTTTTTTTACGGCGTTTTCAACTGGGTTTTTATGGCGTTTTTCCGAAGTGGGTGTTTTTATGGCGTTTTTTGAACTAAGTGTTTTTACGGCGTTTTCAACTGAGATTTTCATGGCGTTTTTTCTGAACTGGGTGTTTTATGGCGTTTTCAACTGGGCGTTTTCATAGCGTTTTTATAAACTGGGTGTTTTTATGGCGTTTTAAACTGAGTTTTTATGGTATTTTTCCGAACTTGGTGTTTTATGGCGTTTTCAAATAGGTATTTTTCATGGCGTTTTCTAAACTGGGTGTTTTTATGGGGTTTTTATTTGAACACATAGTTTATGTTATTTTTTTTATTTCAAAAGTATAGCAGTAGTTACTCGTTAGAAAGATAATAAAACACTCGATTTTATAGTGTATTTTTTTTAAATAATCACGTATAGAAAAGTTACGAGAGTTTAAAAAAGATGGTGTAATATGCATGTGAGTGATATGTGCATGGTCTTTGACATGTGAGTGGCATGTGCCTGAGTTTTTTTAACAATATTACCCTTAGTGTAAGTTAGCACCAACGTCATATGTCAACACCAAAATCATTCTCACTATTCTCACACTTTTAGGCGTTTTCCCTAAATACTGACCATGTATATGTGTGTGCATACAGTAAAAATTGGTAAATATTTTTTTAGTAAAATTAAGTGTAAAATAGTCATTATATAATTTACTTTTAATAAAATAAATCAAAATGGGTAAATTTACTATTTTATTAGTTAAGGAAGAAGATATATGCAATTTTAATTTTAACTTGGATAAATATGCAATTAATAAAAAAACTAAAAATTGGCATATCAATCCCACTTTCTACAATGTTTATGTTTTCGTTTTAGTAAAATTAACAACCACGTTCTTCAAACATTTGCATATGACTCCAATACAAGTTTCAGATCTTTTTTTCAAATATAGTTATAAGATTTCCAAGCAAGCCTCATCATATCAATATATTCAAAATTTGAATCCTTTCAAAACGTTTTTTTTTCAAATTTGTATGACGTATTGGTTCATCGTGATCCTTTCATGTAATTGAACACAAACCCATAAATCAATATTACACAACACCTATATAAATATAATATATTTATCTAAGTTCAAAATTAGTGAAAAACCCTTCTCACTAAGACCGTGGTTAAACAAAATAATGCCCCCATCATGGGGCATTATTCGACACGTGGCAGTCCAGTTAGCATGGGGCGTTATTGCAAAAGTGGTGTAGTGGGAATAATGCCTGATAATGCTCCTTCCAATCATCAAACAAAAAAAAAAGCAAACTATTTTCTCATTGGTGGGTCAAACCCAGTCAACCACTCCACAAACCATGTTAGGCGTTTTATATATAATGCCCCACCAATTTTTTTTTTCAAAAATAATGCCCTATGTAATGGGGAAGGGGGCGTTTTTTTGCCCTCTAATGCCACACTACACATGGTCTAACCTATTTTTTCCAACAAAATCTAGGACTTGTGATACATATGTCAGTAGAAAATATTATCATCATACTCAGTAAATCCCCACTAATAGCAAATATAAGGGAGGGTATAAGGAATGTAAGATGTAGATAGCCTTACTTCTACCCCGTAAAAATAGAGAGGCTGCTTCCAGTAAGACCCTACATGTGTGAAATACCACACTCAAGGCTTCTTAATGTTCAGAAGCCTTTTCTACTACATGCTACTTCACTAATGCAAATGGTTAATGTATACCGGACTCTTTCTATTTCCAAGTGATTAACGTATATTGGGTATATTGGTTTGGGAACAATTGGTTGGAAGTGATTCGTCTTGTAAACAAAATGTACGCGGTTCGTTTTGTTTATGACCTTTTTCTGCTTGAGCCCCCATTTGTTTTTTTTTTTTTTTGGTAGAAAATTTTAAGTTGTAATAGAGTAGGAGAAGAAATGTGTGAAAAATCTATGGCAGAGAATTTTAAGTTGTAGTAGGGTAGGAGAAGAGACATGTGAAAATCTAAAAGAATGTAAGTTTATATATTTTGAAAAAATGGTAAAGGTTTAATGGTTACAAGACCGTTTGGCAACTTACGGTGATGATGATGTGTTAGAGTATTCTAGAACCTCCGTTAATTAGGGGATAAGTATGGAGATTATTCTTTTAATAAACTAGAATTACGACCCGCCGCAATGCGGCGGGGATTCTTTAGTTATAACTAAGTTGATTTAGGACTCGCACGTTATGTTGAACCTGTCAAACGGGAAAAAATAGACGATGTAAAAACGTTCACCCAAACACGCATGTTGCGTCGTGTTAACTCGCAAAATTTAGAACGAAAAGTAAAAACGTTAAACCAAAGACGCACGTTGCGATGTGTTAAGTCACAAAATTTAGAACGAAGCATAAAGCGGAAAATGAAAACTATAAAGGACTAAAGTTGTAAGTAGATAAAGTTGTGAGGATAAATTGCAAAAGAGATAAAAAGTTTTGGAAAAGTAAAAAAACAAATAGTTTTGGGTTAAAAGTAATTTAAGAAATACTTTTGAGTGAAAAGTAAAAAAAAACATTTTTTTTTAAAAAACCCTCAAAGATAAGGTTACAACAACCATATGCATAAACATTTTTTCTTTGAAAAAACATCCCCGCGTTGCGACGGGGGGCATAAAACCATGTCAAATAGCATCAATGTCATACCATCGCAAGCGACCACCAACACTGAATTTGCGGCGAAAAAATGAGACTGAAACGTAAAACATAGAAAATAATAACTAAGTTGATTCAGGACCCACACGTTATGACGAACTTGTCAAACAGGAAAAAAATAGACGACGTAAAAACGTTGAACTACACACGTACATTGCATCTTATTAACTCGCAAAACTTATGACGAAGCGTAAAACAAAACGTAAAAATGTTGAACCACACACGCACGTTGCGTCGTGTTAACTTGCAAAATTTAGAACGAAGCGTAAAACGAAAAATTTGCGGAATATGAAAAGTACACACGTACATTGCATCTTATTAACTCGCAAAACTTATGACGAAGCGTAAAACGGAACGTAAAAATGTTGAACTACACACGCACGTTGCCTCGTGTTAACTTGCAAAATTTAGAACGAAGCGTAAAACGAAAATTTTGCGGAATATGAAAAGCACAGGAGACCAAAGTTGAAAGTAAAAAAGTTATAAGTTTAAACTGAAAAGATAAAAAATTTAGAGCTAAAAGTTGTAACCCAAATAGTTTTAGGTTTTGGACTAAAAGTATAAAATCAAAATTTTTTTTTTTTTAAAACTCTCCAAACATAGTTTATAGCTCTTAATGCACACAAAAGTTGATAATTTATATAGTGTATAATATAAAGAAACCCTAGTTATCTCTGTGTGTTTGGACCTAACTTGTAACTTGGGAATTAAGTTTTTTAACCCAAAATTAGTCTCTATATAAATATTGTTTTCTATACGTATCTTTTGGTTGCTTTCATTTCGGGGGTCACAAGTTTTTATTATCGAAGTTTTTTTTTTTATAATGTTAGGAATCCTGATCGACTATCACTATATTGGATTTTGATCAATTCCAATGAAAACGAGGTTACCAAGGTTATACTAGTCGGATCAAAGTACACCGAACCTTTTTATTTACTTTGATTACTTGCGCGTTTTAAATATACTAGTCGGATCAAGGTACACCGAACCCCGGGTTACAGTTTTTTTTTTTTTTTTCGTTTCCGGACCTTTAATTCGTAAAGTAGCCGTCGTACAAATGGATACTGAAGTAATTGATCCAAAGGCCGATTCCACTAATTTGAGCAATGTGATATCCGGTTCAGACCAAATGTGCAGCACTGAACTTCTTGGCACTTCCATTCAAGATGTTAGAAATAAAAAGGTATATCTGGTTTTAACTGTATAATAGCAATTGATATTATATTCTTGTGGAATTATGGAACAATCTTTGCATCAACTATACCATGTTTCTTAGATCAATTCAACTTTTCAGTTCTTCAATCAACTAGTTTCACATGCATTGTTTTTTATTTTTATAATGCAATATGTATGGTCACAAGTTGTTAATCCTAACTGACAACGGATGAAAACTATAGATGTTGTTGTCATGTTGCTCTTTTATTTTTGTGAGGGCTTTTCATAAAATAGATAGATATATCCTGGCTTTTGGATAGATTTTCTAAACCATGACATAATAATGTATACCAACAATGCGACAAGTGACATTCCTAACTTTCAACTTTGTTGCCAAGGAAAATTCCACCCTAAGAGGGGTAGGGGCGCCCATCACTCACCACCCACTCATCACTCATAACATCTTCCGCCACGTCATTGAGCTTTATTCCATCACTAGTGATGGATTTTAGTGGAAATGCTTATCACTCACCACACCCAACAATTTCCCTCACAACCCAACAATTTCCCTCAAACAATCACGCGTGATGGTGGCCACGCGTGCTCAAATCCACGAGTGATAAGAAGGAGTGGCGGTGGTGTATCACTTGCTACAACTCGTGCTGGTGGTGGTATAACGGGGCGCCCCGGGTGGCCTAACCAGAGAATAACTTTGTGTGTGCTTCTAATTTTTAATTATGTATTATTGTGATGAAAATCAGTCAATTGTTCAGGGGCACACGAACTAACTTTTATGTTAAGAGTGGGGTTAACTTTGTATAGTTTCTGGCTTTCTTCTAGCTCCTTGCTAGTTGATTGCTTTTGATTATTTAGAAAATCATACACTTAAAATAAGGTCATAGCTTGAATTATTAAAACATTATTTGATTTTAATTAATATTGGAGGTTTTTTTTTTTCAGAAAGCCCTGACCTTAACAATCCAATCAGTATGGAGGCTTATGCAACAAGTGGAATGTGAAGAAAAAGCTGCAGAAAAAGCAAAAGATGAAGCTGATTTTCTTCTAAAGATGGATGCACTTAACCAGGAGCTTCTAGAAGCAGAAGAAACAAAAAACATGGTTAGTTAACTTACAGTTTTCTGGTGGTTTATTAACTTCTGCTAGATTTACATTGACCGTGGGGTATGGTAGGGGCTTGGGTTGGGGGCATGAGTTGACACATGGAGTTCGAGCCCCCCTCCACCCCACCGGTGAGTGACGTGTCCGTGGGGTATGGCGGAGCTTGGGTTGGGGCGTGGCTTGGCAGTTTATTAAAAAAAAGCGAATAGGAGCCCGCCCCTTGGGCCACGCCCCAACCGAAGCCCCCTGGGTGGTGGCTTGGGCGTTTTCAGCCAACCCAAGCCCCATACCCCATAGTCTTAGTGATCTACAGGTGAGTTTACTTACTCTTTGGTGTTTGCAGCTTCTTAGAAAAGTGCACGGAGAAAAAGATGGTTTAGCTATTACAATGGAATCGCTTTACAGACGTGTTGGCCATAAGTTGGATGTTGGAGATAAATCTCTTGATGATCTTAATGAGGTGCTACTAATTTTGTTTACAATTGTTGTTTAAAACTTGCATTGAACTCAATACTGGGTGCTGATCACTCTCAATTTTTTTTCTCATTAGATGCGTAATGCCCTTCAAACTTGTTTGACAACCGCTATAAGCAATAAAGAGTATGCAAACAAAAAAAAGCAAGAAAAGGAAGCAGCACTTGTTTGCAAAGAAATCCATATAAAAAAGGCGGTTGATGAAATTAATAGAATCAAACAAGAAGCATTGGAGAATTCGAAGGTTGTGATGGAGCATAGTTTTGTTGCATATTTTATTATAAAAATCTTCATCGACAATAATCGGCTTTCTTTATTTTTTTTCTTTTGGTTACAGATGCAGGAGCTTCTTAATCACCATGATCATGTAACCAGTGTGTTAAAGTAATGTGTATTCAAATGAGCAGCTCCATTGTAGCTTAATTAAATAATTTGTTTTACCAAACATAAATTACTTTTTATTTGTGCAGTGGGGAGATATCTGATTTATATGAAAGTGTGAAGATGCTCAAGCTCTCTAGAGACTTCTGGTCGGTGGAAAATTTTCAAGTCGTTACGAAGAAGATGTGAGCCTGCTAGAAGTATAGCTTGACCTTGTACTTCGATTTCGATTAGGTGGAAATTTGGTCAAGCTTACCAGAAACGGCTGGATAACTTGATTAGTGACACTCATGCATGTTTTAACTTTCATTAGGTTTTGGCATTTACTATTATTGATTTGTCAACAACCAACATTGTTGACTGACTTTGATTATGGAATGTTCTCTATTTTTATGTTGGTTCTGTTTATGAAGAACTATGATGTTAACAATTTGGGTTTTAATCAAACAAATTTTCATTTTCTTTGATCTATCTTTTTATAAAGATGTACTAACCTAGTGGCTTTTAGCCCTTACTAGATTTCTCAAGAATTAGACATTGCTAGAAGATAAAGTGGCATAATTAAAGAAGTATATCATTACGATAATAAAATAGTTGTTAGATTTATCTTCAAGTGTGTAAGTGAGCTTTGTTTTACACTATTGGCCAAGGTAATAAAGTTTTTGATGATTTCCTACTCTTTTGTCCTCCAAGGTGACCGGTGACGGCTTGCTCATTGTCTTTCACTTTTCGATTTTTGAGCAACAAAAGAGGGTTAACATGATGCTTATAGAATTCTATTAGACCATGTGTAGTCGTTAGCCCAATAACGCCCCCATTATGGGGCTTTTTTTGCCATGTGGCAGTCCAGTCAGTATAGGAGCATTATTGGGCGTTATTGCAAAAGTGCCGTAGTGGGAATAATGCCCATGCAATCATTACACAATTATTTATTTTTTAAATTTAAAACTTAAAACTATTAATTTAAAAAAAAAATTACATTACTAGAAATAAAAAAAATAGAATTAAAAAAACGGAAATAAAAAAAAATAAAGTTAATAAAAAAGATGACGATCTAGAGTCTGTATTTTTCCCGAATTTTTTAGCGATGCATTTGCGCAAGGATCAACGTGTCGCCTTGGAGGTGGTCGATCGGTTTGGACAAAAACTCAATGTCCTTTTCCATTTTCCATTTGCCTCGCCGCTTGCATCTCGTTAAACTTTTTGTTTTCGGCGACGCGTTCTTTCATAGTCTCCAAATGTTGGTGGCCGAGGTCTCGAATGTCTTGGAGACGACGGTTCATCTCCTCGAAATCTTCCTTCAAGTCGAGATCGGTAGACGACTCCACCGGTTTTTCCCGGTTCGCTTATCTTTTCTTCTACCGGGCGGTCGGGCCAACTCTTCTTCAATTTGCTCGTCAACGTCCACAACAACATTTAAATCGACATTACGGGCATCGGAAGTTGGTGTTTCAGGGTCAACGGAGGATGATGTTTTTGACCGTTTAGCTCGACGTCTACTACTCGACATCATGGTCACTACGCCCGCCCACTTTGGACTTTTTCGTAGTAGTTCCCAACACTTATAGTACGGGAAAACGCTTCTCGTTCTCTCGTACTCTTCCATAGCCCTCGTTAAAACCCCGACGTCACCTTCTCCGCTCGGGCGATTATCGTAATTACGTTGATATACTTCTTGGAAGGAGTGACACTTGTTGATGTCGTTCCATTTGCTAGAAGAAGTGAAAACAAAAATAAGACCCGATTCTCACCAAGGTAAATGAAATTAATTTAGTCTTAGCGTAGCATACAAATGAAATTAATGTAGTATAATAGATGTTTGTTGGCTTTGCAGACCAAGGCAGGGGGGAGACCAACGCAGGGAGGATGCTGCAAAGAAGAAGTGAGCAATGGCGATGCTTGTTTTAATTTTATGACGTATGTTGTTTTTCCTTGGTGCGACTTTTTGGCAAGTTTTTGTTTAGAAAATTGAAATTGAACGAACTAGGATTGTAGGTTTATGTTAGACGTTTTTGGGAGTTCGTTTGAATCTGAAACTGGCGGACTTGTTTTGGTCTAGTCGTTTTTTTGTCACCACCAAAAAAAACTGGGTTTGTTTGTTTGTACATAATTAGAACTGGTTGTTTTCTTTCCAGGTCAAGCTTAGCAAGCATACAAAATGTTTCTATGCGTGTTTTCTTTGAGTTATAACAAAAATCAGAACCCAGATGTGCAATGAATCTACTGAGTACCGATTGATCTATTAATTGCAGCTTTTTTGGGTCTGAATCTAGAATTATAAAGAGTCATTTTTCTGTTTGTATGTAGCTTTTAATTTACCTTGTTTTAGTCTACCCCATTCAACTATAATTGGTTTTGAGTTTTGAACTATGCTTTTGTGTTTCCTTTGCTGCTATACTATATATGGGGCTAGATGCTATCCTGATCCTACTCTTTTCATTACTTTGTTGCTTTCTGTTTTAGCCCTTTTCATGTTGGAAAAATGAGTGTTCTAGGGGTGGCAGACATTCATGGTTAGTGAATGGATCATTTGGATGAAGTGAACAAGTGGTTGCAGCAATGAAATGATACCTAGAAGGACTTATGGAGTGTTTTGAACCCTGGTACTCAAGTAACTAGTTCGTTTGAATCTGAAACTGGCGGACTTGTTTTGGTTTAGATGTTTTTTTTAATTTTTTACATTTTTTTGAATTTTTTTATTTTTTATTATTTTTTTAATTTCTTGATTTTTTTAATTTTTTTAATTTTTAATTTTTTTTAATTTTAATTTTTTTTTAATTTTTTTATTTATATTTTTAGCCTATTATGCCCAAATCCATCTTAACAAAAACTTATCTTGACCTAAACCCATCCTAACCCATTTCTTAACCCATACTCATCCTAACCCATACATATCCTAACTCATTACCCAAACCTGTCCAACCCACCCATTTGGCCACCCTACTTCTCGCCCATGCTTCCCTTTCTTTTTTTGGCATCATGCCTTACAAATGTCTACTTAAACATCCTTCCCGCTAAAACAAAACAAAACACTCACCACCTTCCTTTATAATAAACGTCCCACACATACACACATCTTCATACTTTTGGGTGTCTTTGTTTTCCTCTCATTCCTTCCACATCCACTCACAAGTTTGAAAACCGCCCATCTCCTTGTGTTTTTCTTGAATACTCCTTAAGTCATAGGGTATAAGTGGTATGATCTCTTGAGTCACAAAATTATCTTCTCCCGCCACCTTGTGATTGACGAATTCATTTTCCTGTTTGCCAAAAAAAGACATCCCACACCATCTTATGATTTTCTCCACTCTGCCGAATTGCACCTGTTGGAAAAATATGTGAAAATAGCATTTTTCACAAATATAGGAAAATAATTTGTTCCTATTTTGGACTAGAAATAAATATAAGAAAATGAGCGGGTTTTATATATTTATTTGTGGGTTTGTGTTCTATGTTGGAAGAGCTTCGCAACGAACTAAACCACGTCCAAAACGGAGCTAAGATGAATGAGATATCGATGCTCAAAGTTGGGTGTTTGAAACATTGAATGCTGAAACAAAAGGGAAAGTAGCACATTGTCCCACATCAGAGGAGAGATGGAACTTAAATGGGTATTGAAGTGGGAACTCTTCATCCTTATTGTTTCATGGAAGCACACACTAAGTGTCCTCGCAAAGGGTGCGGAGCACCCTAACTCGCACTCGCACCCGCTCGCGCGCGCCGCGTGGGCAATGAGGCGCAATGTGGTGCTTTGATGGCGCACTTTGCACTTTGCACTTTGCACTTCGCATCGCCGCGAGCCGCTTGAGAGCCGCCTTTGTATTTTTGACCACGTGCGCGCGGTGGATCACAGAGGCTGCAAGGACCAAGTGGTGTAGTGACGTGCGGGTTCGAGGCGCGTGACGTGGCAGTCCGCGCGCGAGTACGAGTCACACGAAGGCGCGCGGTTGCGCGCATGGATTATGGCCCTGATGTGACGTGCGCGGCGCACCAGAGTGAGCCAATACGGCGCGACTGTGTGGCGTGCTCGTATAGGCTCACAGGTGACGTGGCGCACGCGCGCATGGACTGAGTCAGTGTGGCGCACGCGCGCATGGCAGTGAGCCAGATGGACGCATCGCGCATGAGCGTGAAGGCCGGACGCGCGCGCACCACTGTGTCTTGCGCGTGCGCGCGCGCAGAAGCTTTCAGCATTGAAGGGCAGTGCAGTTACAGTTCAGCTTCGAAACTGACAGTCTTTGACTGAGAATTAAATGGCGTATTAAATTGCATTTAAGACGTTTAATGCAATTTAAACCTCTCATTTAATTCGTTTTTGGCGGTTTCAAATCGGGAGCTGTATAAATACAGCTTCATACCTTGCTGCAGAGAACACCACGAACACTAGCAACATAACAACAATTCATCCTTTCTCTCTACAGAATTTCTGATCCTCTCCAGCATTCTTCAAGGTAGCCTTCGGGTTGTAGGCCATCTCCGGCAGTACCACTGCTTCGGCTGTTGTACCCTGGGAACAAAACGAGTACTCCTGGGAGACTCAGAATTTGTTTTAAGGAAAGCGTGTGAACACGTGCCTCAGCCACTCTGTTTCCTCTCTTTTCTTGTATTGTCTTTTATTTCAGTTGTAATTGTAATAGTTGTTAGCTTTCTTATTTCTGTATTGTAATCGTCGAATAAAATTTGTTTATTTATTTAAATTACGCGAACGGTTCTTACAATCTTAAAACAAATTTTTTTTAAAACCGTTCGTGTAATCAAAACCATCCTGTTTGTGATTCAAACCAGTTTTGTTTCACTCGGTTTGAGTTTTAAAAAACAAATTTTTTTTTTGTTTTCATCTTCTAATGAGCGACTTTGGTTGAAAACTGCTTTGGTTACATTCAGACTTGTCCTAAAAATTGCTAAAACTTTCTGATTTGGTCTTCAAAGTTGGACTTAGAAGCCAATCAGTAAGTTCTAAAAATTATAAAATTTCATTTTTTGGCCTTCAAAGTTGGACTTAGAAGCCGAAACAGTAATTTTGTGGTAAAATTAAAATTTAATTGTTTACTTCTGTTTTTGGAGTAAAACAGAATTTTTTGGACTAAACTTTAAATTTTAATTTTTCAGCATGTCGAACGAAAATGTCAACGTTAACAACAATACCATTGTTGTGACGGGAACCCCCTCCCCTGAACGCCACCACTGTGGGAGCGTCCACAGTGGCTAATCACGCAGAACGACCCGAGAAGTTCTCGGGTCTACACTTTAAGAGGTGGCAGCAGAAGATGTTCTTCTACCTGACCACCATGAACCTTGCGAGGTTCTTAACGGAAACTGCTCCCCAACCTGCGGAAGGGGAGACCAACGCTCAGGCTCTGAGCGTGGTAGAGGCTTGGAAGCACTCGGATTTCATTTGTCGAGGCTATGTGTTAAACGGGGTTTTGGATGCATTGTATAATATGTACTACAATGTCAAGACTTCCAAACATTTATGGGATGCCTTGGACAAGAAGTACAAAACAGAGGATGCTGGCACAAAGAAATTTGTGGTTGCCCGTTTCTTGGATTTCAAAATGGTTGATTCTAAAACAGTTATGAATCAAGTCCAAGAATTCCAAATTATACTACATGACATCTTTGCGGAAGGCTTGACACTTAGCGAGACATTCCAAGTGGCAGCGATGATTGAAAAGTTACCTCCTAGTTGGGTTGATTTTAAGAATTATCTTAAACACAAACGAAAGGAGATGAATATAGAGGACCTTATTGTTCGTCTTCGGATTGAAGAGGACAATAGAATTGCCCAAAAAGGCAGCCTTGCGCAGACTAGTGCTAGCACAAATCTGGTTGAGCATGGGCAATCCTCTAAGGGTGCGAAGGCCAAGGGGAAAAAGGACAAACAGAAAGCAAAGGCTAGCAAACTTGGACCGAAGAAAGGGGTTGTGAAAAAGAAACCTCAGACGTTCCAAGGGACTTGTTATAACTGTGACGAGTCGGGGCATCGGGCTAACCAATGCAAGAAACCAAAGTGTGAGCGTGCGCACATGGTGGATGAAGACGAAATGCCTTTGGTGGCAATGATTTCCGACAAAACCGCAATGTTGGATGAGGTCAATGTTGTGACAAACACTCCAAAAGGATAGTGGGTTGATACGGGAGTGACCCGTCATGTGTGCCTAGACAGGAGCCTCTTTACCACCTTCAAGGAGCTTGCGGGAGATGAGAAGTTGTACATGGGAAATGCAGCCACCGCGGACATCAAGGGTGAAGGAACAGTGATTTTGAAGTGGACTTCAGGGAATGAGCTCACTTTAAGCAACGTGTTATATGTCCCAGACTTGCGCAAGAGCCTAGTCTCGGGATGGTTGCTTAATAAGTTTGGATTTCGTTTAGTTTTTTAGAGCGATCAGTTTGTACTTACTAAACGAGGAATGTATGTTGGCAAGGGCTATGCCCAAAATGGTATGTTCAAATTGAATGTAATGGCTATCAAAAAGAACATGAATAAAATTGCTACTACTTCTACTTATATGCTTGAGTTTTCTGAATCGAATAAATGGCATGGTAGATTAGGTCACGTTAATTTTAATTCAATACGCCGTTTAATCAATTTAAATTGTATACCAACATTCCATATTGATTCACATTATAAATGTGAAACTTGCGTAGAATCCAAACTTACAAGATCATCATCGAAATCGGTTGAATGAATAACCGAACCCCTTGATTTAATTCACACCGATATTTGTGATTTAAAAGCGGTACCCACAAGAGGTGGAAATAAGTACTTCATCACGTTTATTGATGATAGTACTAAATATTGCTATGTATACTTACTAAAAAGTAAAGATGAACCAATAAGTAAATTTATCTTGTATAAAAATGAAGTTGAGAATCAACCTCAAAAGAAGATAAAAGTTTTGCGAAGCGACCGAGGAGGCGAATATGTTGCACCTTTTGCTGATTTATGCGTAAAAAGTGGCATTGTACATGAGTGTACACCTCCTTATTCTCCACAATCAAATGGTGTGGCGGAACGAAAGAACCGTACATTGAAAGAAATGATGAACGCCATGTTGATAAGTTCTGGGGTGAGCCAGGAAATGTGGGGGGAAGCCATTCTCTCGGCTAACTATCTTTTGAACAAGATACCACTGAAAAAGAGAGACGAAACTCCATATGAGTTATGGAAAAGGAAGAAGCCTTCATACAAATACTTGAAAGCGTGGGGGTGCTTAGCAAAGATGATTGTACCACCTCCTAAGGCTCTTAGGATAGGACCCAAAACTGTTGATTGCATATTTATTGGGTATGCGCATCAAAGTAGTGCACATCGCTTTCTTGTACATGAGTCCAAGAATCCTGATGTACACGTAAACACTATCATGGAGGTAAATCCGAACGTTGTGTCTTACTTTGAAAATGTGTTTCCTTTGAGAAGACAAACAAATGTGTTTACTTTGAAATGTCTTCCACCTGGTTGCAAACCACTTGGATATCGTTGGATATTCAAAAGGAAGATGAAAACTGATGGAAGTATTGATAAATACAAGGCTAGGTTGGTGATTAAAGGATTTAGACAAAAGGAAGGTCTAGATTACTTTGATACCTACTCGCCTGTGACGCGCATAACCTCGATTAGATTGGTTCTTGCTATAGCGGCTTTAAGAAATTTGGAAGTTCACCAAATGGACGTTAAAACCGCATTTCTAAATGGCGATTTAGAAGAAGAGATTTACATGGAGCAACCTGAAGGTTTCTCTGCCCCAGGTCAAGAGGGCAAAGTATGTAAACTCGTCAAGTCTTTGTATGGCTTGAAGCAAGCACCAAAAGAATGGCACCAAAAGTTTGATCATGTCATGATTGACAATGGTTTCAAAATAAATGAGTGCGACAAATGTGTTTATTTCAAAGACACAAATGAAGGTTATGTGATTTTATGCCTTTATGTAGACGATATGCTTATCATTGGGAGTAATGAAAAAATTATCAAAGCTACTAAAAGCATGTTGAAAGCGAGATTCGACATAAAAGACATGGGTTTAGCGGATGTGATTCTTGGTGTAAAGATCATAAGAACCCAAGATGGTCTTGTGTTAAGTCAATCTCACTATGTGGATAAAATTCTTGAAAAATTCAACTCGGGAGATACTAGTGTAGCTCGAACTCCAGTTGATACCTCCCAACATCTCAAGAAAAATAAAGGAGATGGAGTTGCTAAGTTAGAGTACTCAAGAATTATTGGCAGTCTAATGTATCTAATGACATGTACTAGACCCGACTTGGCTTACGCGGTGAGTAGGCTAAGTAGATACACCAGCAATCCGTCGGATCATTGGAAAGCTATCACGAGGGTGCTTAGATACATAAGATACACAAGAGATTATGGACTGCATTATACCCGACAACCAGCAGTGATCGAAGGTTACACTGATGCAAACTGGATATCGGATAATAAAGATTCCAAATCAACAAGTGGTTACGTGTTTACACTTGGAGGAGACGTTCTATTGCTTGGAAATCGTCTAAGCAAACGGTCATAGCAAGATCCACAATGGAATCCGAATTTATCGCCTTGGATAAGTCAGGAGAGGAGGCGGAATGGCTACGTCAATTCGTGGAATATATTCCAAGATGGCCAAAGCCTTTACCAGCCTATGTGTACATTGTGATAGCCAATCAGCGATTGGTAGAGCTCAAAGCTTGATGTACAATGGCATATCAAGGCATATGCGACGTAGACATAACACGGTACGACAACTACTATCAACGGGTGTTATCACAATTGATTATGTGAGATCAAAAGATAACATTGCAGACCCGTTTACAAAAGGCTTAAGCAGAGAGTTAGTAGAAACGTCGTCAAGAGGAATGGGACTAAAGCCTGTGATAAATGGGAATATGAGGGAAACCTAACTTAGTTGACTGGAGATCCCAAGATCTAAGTTCAATAGGACAACTTAATCATATTACCAAAACGGAGTCACTGTGGGGGAGTACCCCAAAATAAATAATAGGGAGTTATATACTTCCTAGTCCATTCCAATCAGTGACATTGAAGTGAGGCTAAGCATGTTAAGGTTAACGATTTTGGGAAATCAAATAACCATGATGCTTTTAATGATTCAGAGGAATCACCTATGTTAGAAAGAAGTGGGGTCGCTTCAAATGGATTTGTGGGGTGCGTAAATCCTAGAGCTCTCACAGAACCAGGCTAGTGTTCCAGGACCATAATAGGACACGACAATGAGGGGTTGGCCAAACCAGGGAGAGTATTGTGTGAAGTGTATTGTCGTTTACACAAATGGGGGTATGTTCAAGGACATCGCGTCTACACACCGCTAGTAAGCTAAGTACGCTTCACAAAAGAAGGTTCAAAGGTTGTTAGGACCGGTTTTTGACTCCGAAACGATTGCGTATGACACGTTCGACGTGCGGAATCCGTGAATGTGCGTGACCGAACACACGAGAACGTACTAAATCTGTGATTCTATTCAAATATATGAAATCGTACAATCACGTGAATCACCTTTTGCACTTTCTCTCTCTAGTTTCTCTCTCTAGGATCCAAGCTCTCCAAAGTAGCAAATGTGCAAAAGTATCCAAAAGTTCTAAATAAGAACCCTAATGGTTCTATTTATAGGCCAAGGTGATAAGGAAGGTTTCCTTATTTACAGAAATGCCACCTTGCCTTTTCTATTAAAATATTACAATATAAGCCTAGATTTCTTCAGTTTCAGCTACGGTTTTAGACTGACGTAGGCGATAGACATTACTGCACCAACAGACTTCCCCTTGGATATTGTCGCAGTCAATCCGTAGTCAAACACGTAGCGACTTGTCTTTCTCTCTCTCTCTCTCTTTGAGTCTTCTTGAAACTTTAACACGTCTTCAGCAACATAGACTCCCTCTTTCTTGAACAGAATCCTCGTGAATTTGTCTTCAGCTTCAGCTGCTAATCCTTTCATTAGACTCTTTCTTCAGGCTCCCCCTTTCGTCATGCTTCCGTGCTTTTGGGATCGTCACCTGGCTTTCCGGATACAAACTCCTTCAGGATAGTTTCCTGGCTCCTTGAATGCACGCTTCCGTTTGCGTTGAGCTCGTCTTCAGACTCCCCCTTAGACTCGGCTATCGGGATCGTAGTCTGGAATAACATCTGCAATTTCTCAAACATATATATAAGTGAAATGTTTTAAACATCCAATTGTCCAGGAATTGTAACCTGGCTCTATTAAACTTTCTAAATCAAGATCCTGGCTCTAAGATATAATAATATGAATATACCCAGGATTAACTTGATTCTCTCCCTCTATCATCAATCTTCAAAGATTTGGCAGTTTCAGCAAACAAGATTGAAAACTGGCTCTTTTACATATTTTAACAATAAAAGAATCCAAATCCTTCACGATTAATCATCCAAGTCCAATTTAATGACCTTGGAGATATCACAAACTGTTTTTGATTTTTGATTAAAAATCAAGTTTCAAATTAATGAACTTGTTTTATTTTCAGAAACACGATCAGCATACTTAGATTTTGAAACTCAGCATTCAGACATCGGTTGTCGAAAATAAAGTAGAAATCAAAATCTTTTTGTATTTTTCTAAAATATAAAGCAGTAAAGAAATATTTACAAACATATTTACAGACAATATTTTTGTTTGAGTTCGTGTCAGAGGATCATATCAGTTTATGACAAATCACTAGTACCGTTGAGCTTTAAACACTTTAAGTTCTAAACAATTCACTTAGATTGTCAGTATATTGATCCACTTAAATTTTCACACAAAGTTCAATCGATTCGAGATACGAGATTAGTGTTTTAAGAACTTAAACTTATTCGCGTGTCCCACCTCAGAATATACTCCCGTATCCAGACTCCTATATCCAGTCTTACAGGTGAATGTACACTAATGATATCTGTAAACGGGTAAATGCGAGACCATGAGAGCTCAGGTTAGAACTTCTGTTCAGACAAAGAGATGATGGCTCGACTTTAGGTGTATCCCGTTTGGGGATCTTTACTTCAACAACACATGATTAACATTTTTCAATGTTTCATCATTTTTTATGCTGAGGGTGTGCTTTATGATTAAAGCAGTGCAGAGTATTATACGAGGACTAGGCTATTGCTCCCACAAAATCAGAAGTCCCAGTATAATACCCCAGATATCATCACGTACAAAGACCTAGTATGTCAGAAATAGAAAGTCCTTCAAATAAGATTTCGGGGGTTACCCATATATCCGAGAGATGTTCCCCACAAGATAAGTAAGTATTTGATATTTAGGTTTATATCTCGAAAACAATCTACTAAGCGTGTAAAAATCTAGTGGCATATCATCAATGAGACCGTTTATCACATTTTAACTTTCCAATTCATTAGCGTACTGTGATTGTCTACTGATGTACTATCATTTCCTCTTTTTACACAAAAACTCTTTTTCGAATTTTATTAATGTTTTTGTCAGGAGGTTTTTATCATGTTTTTGGATTTTTCAAATTTCTAATGTTTTTGGATTTTCTGAAAATTTCCTACTCCCCCTAAAATTCAAAACCATTTAAAGAAAATTTGACAAACCGATACTGATATCTTTGTCTACCTATCCATTTTCTACTTCTCATGCACTGATTTGCAGAAAATATAACGTACCCCCATGATTTACAACACATTGATTTTTTACAGTTTGAAAACCGTTTTTCAATCTTGTGAAATTAATCATGTTTGTTCCGCCGTGAGGGTTTCGGCATATTCAATCAACATTTTTTTTAATTATTGAATTTTTTACAAATTTAAAAACAAACATATTTTTGATTTTTCAAATTTTTGACAAAATAAAAACATATTTTTGGTTTTTGAATTTTCAATTTTTAGGGTTTTTTTTTTGAAATATAGTTTATTTATATACAAAAACGAACAAACTCCCTGTTTAACCGTCGTAGGGACCAGCAGCCTCTTCCTTTCGTGCCAGGCTACTTCGATTCTCCTTTGGTTGACATACAGTTTTCCTCAGAAGCACCTGCACATTCAAAGTATTCAATTACTTGAACAATTTAGCCCAGGTCTGTTTGACCTTAGGCATTTCAACACAATATGCATCATGTAATTTCGGAAAATCTTTGTCATTCTGAACAAAGACTTTTTCAACTTTGACTTCAACTTTTTCATCATTTACTGAAATCATTTGTTTCTTAACTGTCCATGTTTGACCTTTAGGAGTACCTCGTTTGTAAAAATGTGAATCTTTTTGAACATTTTGATTTTGAACAACAACTTTTGGTTTCCAAAACTGGTTTGGTTTTGTTGCATCAACTGTTGTTTTCCAACTTTGTGTTGTTCTAAATCTAGACTTCACTGGTTTCCATGTTTGTTGTGAGTCAGCCTTTGACATTTTAGGCTTCCAAGTTTGCTTTGAATCAAACTTGGTTGACTTCTGATTCACAACATCAGACTTTTGTTTCTCAACATAAACAGACTTCTTTTTCGTCTCAACACCAATAGGTTTTAGATTTGGACACTTGCGTGCAAGATGTCCTGTTTGATCACATTTAAAACATGTTCTTTTTTAGACATCTTTGACCTACTATTGTTGCTTTTTTTGAGCATAGAACTCTTCATTAGATTGACGCCTAAATTGGAGTTCTTTCTCTTCCTCTGAACTTGTCCCATGAACAAAGTTCATCTTTGCCTGATAATTTGGCGTTTTATTTTTATTCCAACTTTGTTTCTTCTTATAACCCAACCCAGCTTTCATGTTTTTCTTTTTGTAACCAGATTTGTTATAAAAAGTTTTCTGACACATTCCAGCAAATTTTGGAATTTCAGATTTTTCAATCTCAACCATTTTAAAAACTTTGTCAATCATTTCTGAAATCACATTCTGAATCGGGAATACAATATCTAAGAATAATTTGTCTGATCCAATCATAGTATAAACCAATCATTTTGGATCATCAATCAAATTTTTCTTGGATTTTGAGTTTTTCAGATATTCTTCATGAAAACTACCTTCATTTTCATCATGTGATTCAGCTTTACCTGTATCAACCGACTCTTCTTTCAACACATTTCAACGACCTTACCTACCACCTCTGAATCACTAGAATCATCAGATTTGGAATAGGTTACGTCAATGTTATCTGGCAATTGATCTACCATGCTGAAAGCTTTTTCGACCTTTTCATCATCATAAAATGCAAAATTTTCCGGTGGAGGAACTTGATGATACTCAGAACCAATGCCTTTTTGTTTTTTTTCAGAATCATCATCACCAGGTTTTATGTTGAAAATTCTTTCAAGCACATATGATGACGCATGATAACTATGTAACTTGTTGTTATCCTGTTCTAAATCAGCTATTTGACGCTTTAGCTTAGCAACATTCTCAAGGTAAGAATTGACAACTTGTTGCTTTATTGAATACTGTCGCTTAAGCGTATCAGTTGTTTCAAAACAGTATTTCAATCTGGATTGAACAAGTTTCATTGAACTCTTCACATTTTCATATGACTCTTTTGTAATGTGATAAGCCAATTTTATTGAATCATATTCTTTCTTCATTTCTTGAAAAGCATTCTCTTTTTGATCACATTCTTCTGTCTTTTTCAAAATATTTTCTTTCAAAACTTCATTTTCTTTTTCTAATTTTTTACATTTTTCTGAAAGTTTTTCATCATTATCTTTTAAAACTTTTTCATTTTCTAACATTTCTTTGCATTTTTCTTTGAAAACTTCTTCGATTTTAGTAAACTCTAGATCTCTTGTTCTGAATTGTTCATCTTTTTCAGTACAAGCACTGCACGTTTCCATGCATTTCTTGCACTGTTCAACATTTTTGTTATCAGATTCAGTTTGAATTTTATCTTTTATCCCACCTTCTTCTGTCATTTTCTCCTTTTCTGCTGTGTTCACCTTATCACCAACCAGCTTTTAATCACTCTCAACATCTTATTTCTCAATCTGCTGTTCTACAGTAACAGCTTCTATCACAGTTTCTTCATTCACCACAACTTTCTCTTCTTTTTCTTTCACTTCCTCAACTTTCACAACTTCGAATTTAACTTCTTCAGCGACCTTCTTTAAGTCATCAACCAACTTCTCAAAATTTTTCTTCATTCTCTCTTCATCCCTCTTCCTCAAACTTGATGTCATGGCATGTCTTATGACTTTTTCCAGCCTTTTCGCATATGTTTTATCTTTTCCAGCATTTGTATAATATTCAACAGATCGAGGAACTACTAGAAGAACATCATTAAAATTTATGTCCCTATTGGGAACAACGGGTTCACCATCTCTATTGACATAGCACTCTTGCTTCTTATCCCATCTTTTATAGCTTACAACATTTTCATACTCTTCCTGCATTTCATTAATTCTGTTTCCAGCAATGTTTCTTTCTCTGTATGTTTTTTCTTTCAGAATCTCTTCTCTGGTTTCCTCTTTGATTTCATCTATCGTTCTAATTTTTATTTCAGTCATGATGTTTCTTGTTTATCACTTCAATTATCACCTGAAACCTGAATCACGCAAACAAACGATCAGTTCAAAAACTTATCAAACAACTTGAATCGGACGGGTATCCAATCAAGTGAGTCAACAAAAATCAACAGTGAAAATAATCAATGTTGTTCGATCGGACTGCTGTCCGATCGGTCAGGTCAACAAGTCAACCTCTTTAAATGAATGCAGCAAAGTGTTGCAGTGGAACGGACAGACGTCCGATCGGTTAGGTCAACAGGTCAATGTCTATAATGAAATATAATGTGACGTAGTGACATGGCTTGCTGACCGTTCGGCCAGAGATGCTAGCCGATCGGCTGGCAAGTCAAAGTCAACGAATTTAAATGAATTGCAATGATGTGTTTTGGAACGGTTAGCTAGCCGATCGGTCAACTAGCCGAACGGTTGGCATTCATATGAACTCCAACATCAACAGTCAACATGTTCATATATATTTCGAACCAAAAATCTTTAATTTCTCCCAAACGGCTAGGAATTAAGATCTGAAAATTTGTAGGCTTGTAGATCAGGTACTTTCGCACAACATATCCGAAAATCAGCAATTTTCGACCGTAGAAACCTGTTCAATTTGACGAAAATCAGTTAAAAACGTGAATAGATGAAAAAGTGAAGAAATTTTGACAAATCTGTATGAATTTGGATCTGATTCTGATGATTTTCCATGTGAAATCGTGCGTTTGATCCGTGCAATCGAGCTCCTGCTCTGATACCACTTGCTAGGACCGGTTTTCGACTCCGAAACGATTGCGTATGACACGTTCGACGTGCGGAATCCGTGAACGTGCGTGACCGAACACACGAGAACGTACTAAATCTGTGATTCTATTCAAAGATATGAAATCGTACAATCACGTGAATCACCTTTTGCACTTTCTCTCTCTAGGATCCAAGCTCTCCAAAGTAGCAAATGTGCAAAAGTATCCAAAAGTTCTAAATAAGAACCCTAATGGTTCTATTTATAGGCCAAGGTGATAAGGAAGGTTTCCTTATTTACAGAAATGCCACCTTGCCTTTTCTATTAAAATATTACAATATAAGCATAGATTTCTTCAGTTTCAGCTACGGTTTTAGCTTGACGTAGGCGATAGACATTACTGCACCAACAGAAAGGGTTCTATTTATAGGCCAAGGGACATAATGAGATTTCTCCTTATTTACACAAATGCCACCTTGCCTTTTACTAAAATATAACAATATAAAGCTTGTTTACTTCAGTTTCAGCTACGGACTGGATTGACGGAGGCGATAGACATAAATGCACCAACAAAGGTGACAACCTACCTATCTTGCAATGCTTAACTGTCGAAGTTTATCGTTGAAAAGTGTAAGGAAAAGATCCATTTCCATACATGTGGGGGATTGTTGGAAATTTGATGAAAATAGCATTTTTCATGTAGGGGATTGTTGAAAAATAGGTGAAAATAGCATTTTTCACAAATATAAGAAAATGAGCGGGTTTTATATATTTATTTGTGGGTTTGTGTTCTATGTTGGAAGAGCTTCGCAACGAACTAAACCACGTCCAAAACAGAGCTAAGATGAATGAGATATCGATGCTCAAAGTTGGGTGTTTGAAACATTGAATGCTGAAACAAAAGGGAAAGTAGCACCTTGTCCCACATCGGAGGAGCGATGGAACTTAAATGGGTATTTAAGTGCGAACTCTCCATCCTTATTGTCTCATGGAAGCACACACTAAGTGTCCTTGCGAAGGGTGTGGAGCACCCTAACTCGCACACACTCTCTCGCGCACGCGACTTGGGCGATGAGGCGCAATGTGGCGCTTTGATGGCGCACTTTGCACTTCGCATCGCCGCGAGCCGCTTGAGAGCCGCCTTTGTATTTTTGACCACGTGCGCGCAGTGGATCACAGAGGCTGCAAGGACCAAGTGGTGAAGTGACGTGCTGGTTCGAGGCGCGTGACGTGGCAATCCGCGCGCGAGTACGAGTCACACGAAGGCGCGCGGTTGCGCGCATGGATCATGGCCCTGATGTGACGTGCGCGGCGCACCAGAGTGAGCCAATACGGCGCGACTGTGTGGCGTGCTCGTATAGGCTCACAGGTGACGTGGCGCACGCATGCATGGACCTGTGTCAGTGTGGCGCACTCGCGCATGGCAGTGAGCCAGATGGACGCAGCGCGCATGAGCGTGCAGGCTTGGACGCGCGCGCACCAGTGTGTCTTGCGCGCGCGCGCAGAAGCTTCCAGCATTGAAGGACAGTGCAGTTTAAGTTCAGCTTCGAAACTGATAGTCTTTGACTGAGAATTAAAAGACGTATTAAATTGCATTGAAGACGTTTAATGCAATTTAAACCTCTCATTTAATTCGTTTTTGGCTGTTTCAAATCAGGAGCTGTATAAATACAACTCCATACCTTGCTGCAGAGAACACCATGAACACTAGCAACATAACAACAATTCATCCTTTCTCTCTACAGAATTTCTGATCTTCTCCAGCATTCTTCAAGGTAGCCTTCGGGTTGTAGGCCATCTCCGGCAGCACCACTGCTTCGGTTGTTGTACCTTGGGAAACAAAACGAGTACTCCTGGGAGACTCGGAATTTGTTTTAAGGGAAGCGTGTGAACACGTGCCTTAGCCACTATGTTCTTGTATTGTCTTTTATTTCAGTTGTAATTGTAATAGTTGTTAGCTTTCTTATTTCTGTATTGTAATCATCGAATAAAATTTGTTTATTTTATTTAAATTACGCGAACGGTTCTTACACACCCTCTGTTTGGGCCTCGGTCCACACCAAACAACCCATTGGCCAAAACCGACCCGCTAGCCCAACCCCATCTAAACCGCATACACCACCGACAACCACCATTGACTAGCTCGAGACACCCTCACCCTCAGGGGTTTTTACAAGCCTAGAGGCTCAAGAGCTACTCGGGATCAGCTCAACTAAAAGCTCAAACGAGCCGAGCCTTGACGAGCTCGAGCCTGAAATACAAAGCTCGTCACGAGCCTAAATGAGTCGAATCAAATGACAGTTATACATGTGTGTATTATAATAATGATGATTATAACTCAATCCTAAAAAGCCCAAGTCGGTTTCAACTTGGGCCCATATGATTTAAACTAATAACGTTGATGAGTCGAGCTTTGCCTTGTTTAAGCGATCTCGAGCCAAAATTTTAGCTCGTTTGAGATTGTTCTCAAAATAGTTCGAGCCGAGCTCGAGCTTTTTGGGTTTTACTCGCGATCCGATTTCGAGCTCAAATAAGTAGACTCGAACTGAGCAGAGCTCGAGCTCGAACTTCATAAAAACATGGAAACATGATGAGCTGAGCTCGAACTTTATAAAAACATGCATGATAAGTCGAGCTCGAGCCTAATCGGGGCTCAGGACAGCTCGTTTACTCCCCCACTCACCCTCAAAACCTATTCCCGCTTATCTAAACGGTCCTAGTTGTTATTTGGTTTTGAAAACTAGCCTTATGTATGGAAAAAAAAACCTCACTAGTTATTAACCCTTTTTATAATCATTGCATGAAAGTATATATACTAAATGGTGTAACGGTATGGTGTTTCTCCTTATAAATATGAGATTACTGTGTGTTCAAATACTTGCAAGCGTAATGTAAAGGTGAATTAAGGTGTAAAAGAATATGCTGTTAATTAAAAAAAAAAAAAAAAAAAAAAAAAAAAAAAAAAAACCAACTAGATTTTTTTTTTGAACGGTTAACGGTTCACTCCCCTTAAGAAATTCGCCCGCACTGCGGGTTCGAATCCCAGGCCCCCCCTAAGGTCCAGCCGCACTGGAATTACCCAATATTGGTACCAGAGTGGACTCGAACCTGCACCCCTCCAGAAGAAACCCCCAAGAGGGAAAACTCCTGACCTCCTCCCAACCACTTGGGCTGGGGATCATTGGCAAATAAATTGACGTTAGCTAGAATCCTAATCGACGAGGTTAAGTTACCAAGGAAAATCTAGTCGTACCCCGCTTCTTCATTTCATCTCTTCATTTTTTTCAAACTGCTTGGATAATTCTCTCCAAAAACTTTTCACAAGCTCCATGCAACTTCCACAAATCGTATAATCTTCCGTAACCATCTGCTGATCTGTTGATTTGATTTGATTTGATTTGATTTTCTTTCATTAGACGGTTTATTCAGCGACTGTGTTTCTGGATCTGTTAGTAAGGTTACCATCCAGACGGATTTTGTAAACTGCCATGCCTGGAGAAAATGATTACAAGACTGAAACTGTTAATCTGGAAGACTATTCTTTGTCGAAGATGAACATGATCACTGGTCCACGTTTTGACACTCAACTTCTTGAAACTACCATCGAAGATGCGAAAAACAGGAATGTAAGTTTAACTTCAACCACATATTACGTATATATGGGGTGCATTTTAGCAGTTGAAACTCACACTACACTGTCTTTGCATTCCCTATATTTTTGTAGAAAACCTTGAGTGCAACGATGGACTCAGTTATCAGCCTTATGAGAGAAGTGGAACATAGAGAAAAAGTAGCAAAACAAGCAGTTGAGAACATTGGCAAAAGTAGCTTGGATGTTCTTGCAAAGCTGGATCAGCTTAAACAAGCACAACTAGTCGCAAAGGAAATAAATCAAACGGTAGTTCACTTTGCTTTAAAATATTTTTTTTTGTTTGTGATTTATGAAATATTTAAGGGTTAAAAACAAGTTGAAAACATAAACTCAAGAATTAACAAGGTTTACATTTATTTTGTTGTTGTCAAAAATAATGTTTTCCGTAGGTAATCACTTATCGTAGTTGTGAGGTTAATCAATTTTGGTCATTGCAGCGTGCTAAAGAAGTTTATGCAGAAAGAGATGTTTTGGCTGATGAAATGGATGTGCTTCAAATGAGTGTGGCAGGTTTGTTGACTATGGGTGAAAGTTCAGTTGGTATTCTTGATGAGGTACAACATATACAGATTCATAGAGCACTCACATCCCATTCTGTATCACATCTCAACCCGTATAATATAGAGAAATTTTTGAAATATTAATCTAATATGGTACTTCATCCCATGCTCTAAAATGGTGAAAATTTGAGGCTAACTTTTTGTGAGTGGAAGAAGGAGAAAATAGAGAAGAAAAGGCATATAAGTTATTATTTAGTTAATAGATATAGAAACGCCTAAACCGAGAATGAGATGTGTGGGATTTTTAAAAGTTGAACAAAATTTAAAGATAAAGAAGAATTGTAGCTAAATTATAGGGATGACATTGGGGTTGGGGTATGTATTGTGAATGCTTTATTTAACAAATAAGAACTACGGATTAAAAGTTACAGGCCAAGGCACTGTGATCAATCCTTATATTTTTTGTTAGCTTCGTAGATCATTGGAGATTAGATTGATGTCAGCTTTAACAAAAAAGGAAGAAGCTGAAAAAGTCAATTTAAACATGGAAGTGTGTGCTCGAAACGCACTTGCATACGAAGAAAGACAGATGGAAAAGGAGGTACAAGAGTCGGAGAAGCTAAAAAGAGAAGCAGCGAAGAATTCAAAGGTAATAATCTGAAAAACTGTTAAGTTTAAAAGTAAATTTTATATAATCTACATTAGTACTGTTTTTACATTCTGTTTTAGATGCAAGAGTTTCTCACTCAGCATGGACGTGAAGTTAAGATTTTACGGTAAGTTGTGTACTTGAGCAAAACCATTGTAGATTTGTGTACTACTTGTTTTACACAACGTTATTTTGACAGCGAACAGATAACCTGTAAATGCCGGGCTGTGAACCAGCTAAAAGTAAAGTTCGAATACGCGATTGTACAAAATGATATATTGTCATCCAGCCAAACGCCTTGCGAGCCACATTGTGAGATCATAGACTAACTATGTTTCACTAAGAAATTTGTTAAAACTCTTAACTGTACATTTTAAATATCCAAACACTGTATTCCTTTTGTTTAACTTGGTTTTTTACTTTTTTTTCTCTTAGGTTGTGCTTGGTTCTTCTATTGGGTTTTCAAGTTATATGGCTTATGTCTAGGCCTGGTTCTAGTCCTGGTTTTGGTTTGTATTTGGTGGACAACTTCTTAGTTCAAAGGGAGCAACAGATTCATTCTTCTACAGCTGCTTGTTCCCCTTGCTTCGCACGCATTTTTCTTGTTGTTGCTCGCTCTAGCCGTTGGGATTGATTGAGGTTTCCATGTTTGGCCGCTGCTCCAATTATCTTGTTGCTCGTTCTCTTTGCGAGGATATGATCGATAGAGTACTCTCGGGCCCTAGTTTCATTTGTTATAGTCTTTGGATCCAATTATCTTGACCTTTTTGATAGTAATTTGACTACGAGGCATAGAAAGTGTTTTGTGCCATTGATGTTATTTTAATTTTTTTTTATCTTCATTAAAAAAAATACCGCAACCACGCCACCAAAAAGAGACGAGGCAACCATCAAGCTAACACATACAAAGAGAAAATACACCAATCTCTCCATTAAAAAAATCTATGTTGAGTCACAAACTAACACATTCAATGTTGTAACCTTTGTTGAAAAAAAAAACTTTATTGTTCTTCGTTTTCCAAATGCTCGCCATCATGTTCACACAAGCTTGTAATTCCTACAATTCGATGGTTGAAATAGGAGGCTTTTTCCACTGCCCTTTCCACCTCCTCATATGAACCTATTGCTCAAAACGCTACTCAACTGAAAATTTCTTATCAACTTCTAAAGAAAACAAGTGAGGCCATAAGTCTTTAAGAGGCTCATTATATACCCACGGGTTAATCCAAAATCTAATACTCTCACTGTTACTCAAAAACCCTTTAATAAGACGATGTATTTTTGTCCCATTAAAATCCAATGTCACCTTTAGGCCTGTAAATGGGTAAATGGACTGAACGTTTATGAACTATTTGTGAACTTATTCAACTGGAAGTTCGTGTATATTTGCTTATATTTAATAAACAAACAAACACGAACAATTTTTTGTTCGATTTAAATGAACGAACGTGAACACATGTGTTGTTCGTTCACACATCCGTTTATGTTTGTTCATATATGTTCGTTTATATTTTTACAAATACATATGAAGTTGTATTTATACAAATATAAACATAAAAGAGATTTTCTAACTACTTATATACATATAACTAATTGATAATTGGGCTTTCCAATAATAAAAATGTACTTTAAATAGAACTTATCGTAATTAACAATAATTAAATAAAAAGGCTATTTTATGTCCATTTATGTTTGGTCATTTATGTTCATTTGTATTGTCTTATATTTGTTAAACTAGTGCTAATACCCGCGAACTTCGCGGTTTTATCAAATAATATGCGTTCGAGGTGTTGACAAAGAACATTATGCGTTTATAATCATAACGAAATTCTCCGAAAGATATTATTATGGAACTCTCGGGTTCATAAGGTAAATAAAACAACCAACTTACTATTGATATAAATAAAGCACATGCTATGGATATAAGTAAAACGAAAAAAATAAATAAATGATAAAATGAAGTTTTTGTTGATTCACATGAGAAATACAAATAACATGAAAATTAACAAATGTCAACACAGATTGTTGATTCACATTAACAAAGACAAATGTAATATCTCGCTTGGGCTTTTTTTCACATTCCTTCTAAGTCTTGACTTATAGCTTGATCCATGTTGTTCACATGTTGCATCTCTTGCGCATCATAGGCTAGGTGTACTTGTATCAACATCGTTGACCTCTATCGTAAAGTGGTTAGACTCACCCCCTTGCTCGTTGTTAACAACCACCTAATGTAACATGTCAAAAGTAAATAATAATAAGAAAAAAAATTAAAAAAAAAACAACTTACCTTGGTTCACTACAGTAGTACACCTGAAGAATATATAACAAATATAATTAGATTAAGAATAAGTCTCAACTGAGTTTAATCCTATAAAAAACAATTTGTTTTTGACTTTTGACCAAAAAGTCAACTTATAACCAATTTGGTCAACAAACACAATTAAGAAATTAAAAGATCAAACCCCATAACATACTTATGCACATTCACAACATGAATCAAGAATCATGAACAATTTTAACTATAATCAAGTAAATTAACAATAATACCACATTCAGTATTTACACTTCGGATTAGCAAACAAATTTAAATGACTTCCAGCTCAAAACTTTAATGGATTGCGAAAACATAATAACTTAACAATGAAATAAAAAATCACCTATGATATATTTATGCACAATTCAGTCCATGATTCTCTGTTTCAAGGTTGGACTCAACATGATCCTATCGCTAACTAAAGTTTAGTGTATGATGAACAATTGAGTGCTTAGTGACATTTTGTTTACTGGTGTGGCATCTTTGGTTCTAAGGGCATACTTTATAACACTCAACTTATATAGATATAAATATAGTACCGTATTTATAATTGTATCCGGAAGGATAAAAGTTCAGTTACTTTTTCCTACCACATCCTACCCGACAACTTATAATAGATGGAGATTATGACATAATTACTAACAGTAGGATTATTATACCTTATGGATAAATAGCAATTTCATATAATAATCAACCAAAGCATCAAAGTTCTTTGAAACCGGATATTATTAAAAGACATAGATTAATCACAAAAGCTATTAATATTCTTAGGATTTTAACAGCTAAATAAAAGATGTTCAATTTTGCCTATTTTATTTACATAAATCACAAATGTAGAAATAGAAAGATATGATGTACATACCTTGTTTTATTTTCATCACTCTTTGAGGTGGCTATTTTGACCCATTTAGTTTGAACAAATCAATTTGTATGGAGTTTTTATCTCTAATTGGCGAAATAAGTTGAACGGGTTAAAAGTCACCCAAAGTATATATATAATGCATGAAACTTTTTAATCATTTAATTATCAGTTAAGTTAACAGTAATTAAATAAAAAGGCTATTTTATGTCCATTTATGTTTGGTCATTTATGTTCATTTGTATTGTCTTATATTTGTTAAATTATATTCGTTTAAGTTTGTTTGTTTGTTTATATTCGTTTAGGTTTTAAATCAACGAACATAAACAAACATGAACATGCCCATATTCTTAATAAACGAACATGAACACAAAAGTTTGTTCGATTATATGTTCGTGTTCGCTTAAAGTTAAATGAAGGAACATGAACATACCTTTGTTCGTGTTCTTTTGTTTCATTTACAAGTCTCGTCACCTTCAATCGGACTATGTCATTCTAACAACCCGAAATAGCCGAGTTAGAAGGTAAAAACGACCAAGTACTTTTTTTGTTTTGTTTGCTATAACACGCATCCACCACTTTTCTCCAAAGGGTTTGATCTTCCACTCTATATCTCCACATCCATTTTACAAGGAAAGTGCTTCATTCACATCTTTTAGTTTGATAATCCTCAAACCTCCCATTTTTTTGGTGTGTTGACCTGATCCCATGCCACCCAATGAACCTTTTTTTTTATTATTGTTAGATCCAAACCAAAGAAACCTTTTCATCAAAGATTCTAACCCATCATTCACTTTAATCGTTGCTTTGAATAAAGAAAAGTAGTATATCAGAAGAGAGAGGACCGATTTGATGATGGCAACTCTACCACTAACGGAGAGGGTACACATCTTCCAAGAGGAGAGTCGGGCTTCGAAAATTTGAAGATAGGTATCCGGTAATAAAATCTATTCATATTGGCTTCAACCCTAATCTCCAAGTAAACGTTGCACCATAAAACCATCGCCATATCATTAACCTCTACCGTTTCCACTCCAATCCTATATAAGAGAGACTTGTGATGTCACACCCCAACCAATGGCGGAAATATTGAGGTAGGACGAACGACATTGCTCAAAGACAACATAACACTATTTGTGACAATAAATTTAAAAGTTAAAATCTCAAATTTCCTTTCACCACTAAACATTACATTGTCTAAAAAAGAAATTCAACATATTGCAAGTCTAAACATAACAACATTAAAGTACATAAATAAAGATTTGGGTGAGTTTCTAATCCACCCTAAGTTGTGTTTACTACAAGAAAATGAAGCTAGGGTAACCCCTAAAAAATGTTGCATTAAGCCTTGAAAAAGTTGCATTAGGCCTAATGCAACTTTTTATTGGGGGCTACATTAGAAGCAGTTGCATTAGATCTAATGCAACTTTTTTAGGGCCTAATGCAACTTTTTTCTTAAGTGTTGCTTTTAGTATACAAATGCAACTTTTTTCTATGCAACTTTTATCACACTCAAATGCAACTTTTTTTATATTTTAGTTACAAAAATGTAACTTTTTTTTTCACTCAAATGCAACTTTTTATACACGTAAATGCAACCTTCAATATGGTTTAGTTACAAAAATGTAACTCTTTTTTATAGTTAATGCAACTATTATTTTCTTTTTATTAGAAAAAATGCAACCTTTTTTACACTAAATGCAACATTTTTTTACGAATTTCAGTTACAGCTAATGCAACTTTTTATACCCAAATGCAACTTTGTACTATAAATTTTATTGCTATTATTCAATATACATTGAATCGCAATTACCTAAAACAAATAAAGACAAATATCATTGATAGAGAAATAGTGTACTTTAACATACTTGTCCAAACATAAATAACAATGTGTTCAACACAAAGTTTCAATACAATAATAAAAAGAAATAGAAACATTCTACTCATCTCGATCTCCAACAGACAGTCGTTTCATAACTTTCTGCATCATAGCTTCCAAATTTTGTCGTTGGCTGTCAATGTCTTTTTGCATAGCTTCCAGCTCAGCCTTTTTTCTTTCATGATCTTCTTCAATCTCTTTACCATAGAATAACTTCAAGCTATCATAATTATGAAAGTTCATCTCCCTAACCAACCCTACATCTAACGAAAGATGAGTTGCACGTGTTCTATAATCGCTTCAGCTATATACGATCCTTGCACTTCTCCTGGGGCCCGCTGTAACACCCCAACCTGTAATAGGCTGACGTGTCACTATTACAGATATCAAATCCGAAAACTAATTCTAAAGTTTAAAAACGGAAAGAACCTAATTACATTTTCTTTACATTACTGAAATACAATAAACCTTTATCTTCACAACACTCTTCACCTATTTCCCGCGTTTCCCAATTTACCTGTCAAACAAATAAGACAAACACAAGAAAGAAACTACGGCTGAACCAAAAAGTTGCTCAGTAACGGAGAAATCAACAATACATGTAAAGACGAACAAATGGGAACGAAACACCACATAACGGAAACTGAACCGAGACTGACATTGAACCACATTTGAAACTAAAACAATTTTCCTTCTTTCAAATAGTTTTACTTATAATATAATATTGTTTAAAAATCCCAATTCCTTTAAAACAAGAAAATTATCGAAATTACTATATTATGAATAAACATTTAGGTTTAGATCAAAATCTAATGATAACTCGAATTTCTTAGCAAAACATTATCTAACCAAAACAACTATATTTCTAATTGAAAATACATGTATTTAATCAATAAAATAGTTTAGATAACCTGACTTTTGAAAACATAGTAATCTAATACTTGTAAAGATTATGCAACCCGATACTGGAAACGAAACAGTTCTAAAACAAATACTGAGGCGAACACCGGACAAATGCTGAAAACAGAGATTGAAATTCTGGCACTGAAACAGATACTTACATAACTTGAATCCCAAAACTTATACTGAACATATAACAGATACGGAACATAATCAGATGCATATAAACATATCAACATATCAAAACAGAGACAAGACATACGCGACAACATATGACAATAAAATAAGTCACGTAATATAGAAGCACCCACGAGCCTAAACAGAGGGGTACATAGCTAGCTAGTCCATGCACCGAGATGGTGCGTGTAGGCGTACACATATTGTTCCATCTCAACAGGAGTCAGGAGTCAGGAGTCAGAGCTAAGATCGATCTATTCGCCTCTAGGGGCCAGGTGCTACACAAGCACAAACTAGAGACGCCGTGAACTTTAGTTACGCACCGTCACGATGAGTGCCATGTCGTTGACGCCCCAACGACAAGTCTTATAATTGCTCGGGTGACAGAGTACAAAGCGTATCAGAAATAAAAGTATCTTGACATAAGTCTAAAGGGAACATGCAATAATGAGCACAAAATCTAAGGTCTATTGCATGCTACAATATATACTAATTACGAAACGGAAACAACTAGCGAAAACATCCGTACTACAAAGTAACGGACTTGAATAATAATACTATGATGAAAAGAAAACAGAATTCGTACCTTTATTCCCCACAGCGAAGCAAAGCAAATAAACTAATCGTCCGCAAATAACCTACCATCTATAATCCCATTACATCCAAATCAGTTTATGAAAATTCATTCATGTTAAATGATATGTTTGCTACGAAGTTCCCGGCGACACGGATCTAAATTTTAAGTATATGTCTTTTATCTAGAATAATTAAGGAAAACCAATTATACCTACTCAAGTTTAGCCGAAACACATACAAGTTAATTAGACTTCGACTTTATATATGTAAAACAATTTGTTTCAAAACAAAACATACGCATTCATTTTTTTTAACCCAACTAAATACAATATATAAACTTAATTTAAGGTTAATAATAATGATAACAATAGGTTTTATATAAACTTAATAATAAAAGTAGGTTTTGTAAACAAAATATAACATAATATTAATAATGTTCAATTTAATTTCTCAAGCATAAATTCCAACACACAACATAGAAATATGACAGACGCATGATGCTGATGCATCACCTCCACACACAACACACACCATGCACACTAGGGGTGTGCAAAAAACCGAATTAACCGAACCATAACCGAATTAATCGACAAAACCGAACCGAAAAAACCGAACCAAATAAAAAACCGGTGGGTCGGTTAATGGTTTTTTTGAAAACCGAAAGTAGCGGGTCGGTTATGGTTATCATTTTTTCCATACCCACCATAACCGAACCGAACCGACATGTAATAAATCTTTGTAGGATTTAGGACTTTCACCATATTTTTAATAGTTGATGTTTTTTACTGAAGATTCTTAGTACTTGTGGGTTTTTCATATCATTTTGTGGTTTTGGTTGAATGGTTATTTGAATTTATGGAATGTATCATATCACTTTATTTGAATATTCGATAATAAAAATTGGTATTAATATTATAGATTATATACATTTTTTAATACTATGTAATATACTAATATATACAAATATGAAATAACAATTTATTCCATGTTAAAAAAAATTTAGCTATTTTTAGCTAAGCTAAATACACGGTTAACCACCCATAACCGACCCGCTATAACCATCAAAACCGAATAACCATAACCGCCATAACCGATCGGTTATGGTTATAGTTATCCAATAACCGACATCGCGGTTATGGTTATGGTTTTTGTTTAAAACCGACCCAAACCGACCCATGCACACCCCTAATGCACACAAAGACAAAACTCTCTCACACACAATACATATATATATCAGATTCAAAACTAGAACAAACTCCACATGCACACACAAGCTTTCATATACCCAGTTCAAAACACATATATAATGTATCTCCCATTTATTTCTTCATACAATTTCATATCCAAGATTCCTATAAATAACCAAAATAACGAATACAACCTAGTTTATGACTCAGTATCGAAGATGTTTAAGAGTTATAACTAGTCGCCGGAAACGAACGTAGTCTTATAGAACAAATGTGATAAACTGGGTCCGGAATCATTAGCTTGAATATATTTATAGTCGATAGAAGCAGAGCAAAAACAAATGGATTGGTGCGGGTTGATCGAACAGTGGCGGTGACTGAACAGAAGTAGTGGCCGCGATTGTCACAGCGGAATGCGACGGCGAGCTTCCGGTGGTTGTATGGCTGATCGAAGTTCGAACCAACGGCAACTTCCGATGGTGTGCGGCGCGACGGAACGGAGTGAACAGATCATCTAAATGATTTGATTGTGAGTTTAAAAAAAAAAGGTGATGGTGTTGAGGATATAAACAAACCCATCAGACTGTGATAAAAATTTAAGGAATGATCATGCCAATTCTCTCGGAAGTTTGTTAATGAGGATTAACCACATCAATTGAAAATAAAAATAAATACATACGATTACCTAAGGAGCATAAAATATGTTCTTTTTCCCCAACCTGTAATAGGCTGACGTGTCACTATTACAGATATCAAATCCGAAAACTAATTCTAAAGTTTAAAAACGGAAAGAACCTAATTACATTTTCTTTACATTACTGATATACAATAAACCTTTATCTTCACAACACTCTTCACCTATTTCCCGCGTTTCCCAATTTACCTGTCAAACAAATAAGACAAACACAAGAAAGAAACTACGGCTGAACCAAAAAGTTGCTCAGTAACGGAGAAATCAACAGTACATGTAAAGACGAACAAATGGGAACGAAACACCACATAACGGAAACTGAACCGAGACTGACATTGAACCACATTTGAAACTAAAACAATTTTCCTTCTTTCAAATAGTTTTACTTATAATATAATATTGTTTAAAAATCCCAATTCCTTTAAAACAAGAAAATTATCGAAATTACTATATTATGAATAAACATTTAGGTTTAGATCAAAATCTAATGATAACTCGAATTTCTTAGCAAAACATTATCTAACCAAAACAACTATATTTCTAATTGAAAATACATGTATTTAATCAATAAAATAGTTTAGATAACCTGACTTTTGAAAACATAGTAATCTAATACTTGTAAAGATTATGCAACCCGATACTGGAAACGAAACAGTTCTAAAACAAATACTGAGGCGAACACCGGACAAATGCTGAAAACAGAGATTGAAATTCTGGCACTGAAACAGATACTTACATAACTTGAATCCCAAAACTTATACTGAACATATAACAGATACTGAACATAATCAGATGCATATAAACATATCAACATATCAAAACAGAGACAAGACATACGCGACAACATTTGACAATAAAATAAGTCACGTAATATAGAAGCACCCACGAGCCTAAACAGAGGGGTACATAGCTAGCTAGTCCATGCACCGAGATGGTGCGTGTAGGCGTACACACATTGTTCCATCTCAACAGGAGTCAGGAGTCAGGAGTCAGAGCTAAGATCGATCTATTCGCCTCTAGGGGCCAGGTGCTACACAAGCACAAACTAGAGACGCCGTGAACTTTAGTTACGCACTGTCACGATGAGTGCCATGTCGTTGACGCCCCAACGACAAGTCTTATAATTGCTCGGGTGACAGAGTACAAAGCGTATCAGAAATAAAAGTATCTTGACATAAGTCTAAAGGGAACATGCAATAATGAGCACAAAATCTAAGGTCTATTGCATGCTACAATATATACTAATTACGAAACGGAAACAACTAGCGAAAACATCCGTACTACAAAGTAACGGACTTGAATAATAATACTATGATGAAAAGAAAACAGAATCCGTACCTTTATTCCCCACAGCGAAGCAAAGCAAATAAACTAATCGTCCGCAAATAACCTACCGTCTATAATCCCATTACATCCAAATCAGTTTATGAAAATTCATTCATGTTAAAAGATATGTTCGCTACGAAGTTCCCGGCGACACGGATCTAAATTTTAAGTATATGTCTTTTATCTAGAATAATTAAGGAAAACCAATTATACCTACTCAAGTTTAGCCGAAACACATACAAGTTAATTAGACTCTTTGACATTATATATGTAAAACAATTTGTTTCAAAACAACACATACGCATTCATTTTTTTAACCCAACTAAATACAATATAAACTTAATTTAAGGTTAATAATAATGATAACAATAGGTTTTATATAAACTTAATAATAAAAGTAGGTTTTGTAAACAAAATATAACATAATATTAATAATGTTCAATTTAATTTCTCAAGCATAAATTCCAACACACAACATAGAAATATGACAGACGCATGATGCTGATGCATCACCTCCACACACAACACACACCATGCACACAAAGACAAAACTCTCTCACACACAATACATATATACATCAGATTCAAAACTAGAACAAACTCCACATGCACACACAAGCTTTCATATACCCAGTTCAAAACACATATATAATGTATCTCCCATTTATTTCTTCATACAATTTCATATCCAAGATTCCTATAAATAACCAAAATAACGAATACAACCTAGTTTATGACTCAGTATCGAAGATGTTTAAGAGTTATAACTAGTCGCCGGAAACGAACGTAGTCTTATAGAACAAATGTGATAAACTGGGTCCGGAATCATTACCTTGAATATATTTATAGTCGATAGAAGCAGAGCAAAAACAAATGGATTGGTGCGGGTTGATCGAACAGTGGCGGTGACTGAACAGAAGTAGTGGCCGCAATTGTCACAGCGGAATGCGACGGCGAGCTTCCGGTGGTTGTATGGCTGATCGAAGTTCGAACCAACGGCAACTTTGTAGGTCCCTTGTCGGAGGATGACGAACCTAAACCTTGTTATACAAACTCACTAGCGAGTGCGGAATCCAAGCTAGCAAGCAAACCGGGATGAAGCAAGTATAAACACAAACACACAAGGGTTCACCGATTAACACAACTTGTATTAATGCAAATGAAGGTTTCGGTTACAAGCACAATGTTTACAAATCTAACTTGTAAACTCTCAAAGTGTGTGTGTGAGTTTCGGACAGAAAGCTCTCAAAGCTCTCAATCTCTCGGGTGTGTGAATCTGTCTAAGTGTCTGTCTATTGAACTCAACACACTGCATGGGTATTTATACCCAGCCCATGATGTCTGGTCCGAAGGATCCGATAGATGGTCCGAAGGATCATCTATCGATGACAAAGCATTCGAAGGATCAGCAGGGACCTCGAAAGATTGTCTTTCGAGGTCTTTCGAGGTCTATCATTCGAAGCCTATCTTTCGATGCCATCGAAGGATCTACAATATCCTTCGATGAGCTATCCTTCGACACAGAACATCCTTCAACATTTACAAACTGTTGTCCAAGTCAAACCGGAGGATGGTTGACTTGGTCAACTTACAACACTAAACAGGACATCGTTTACATCGTGACCGAATACAGACAAAGTACAGACACAAGTGCACCAACAAACTCCCCCTTGGCTGTAGCTTTGTCTTTATCTTCTATAGTTGTAGACTCGTCTCGAACTTCGATGGTCTTTGGTCTTCGAGTTTTCAAAAACTCTGATGTCCTTTCAAGTCTTCAAAGTCGGAGGATCTTCAAAGTCTTCACGTATTGAAAGCAGAGAGTGTATCAACAAACTACCCGTATCATGTAGGAAGTGTGTTGACAAACTCCCCCTTGGCATAAGCTCCCCCTTGAGTTATGCTCGTGAAATACTTGAACTTTATGAAGTGAGATCCTTGTGGTGTTGATGATGGTCAGCGGCAACTCGATCATCTTCATCTTTTGAGTGCCTTCATGTCGTGTCTTCATTCCGAAGCTTGTCATCGACCGTGTTCTCCTAGCCTTTAGAATCTGCACATGCAAGAAATCTAAACGCGTAATGAGAACAACTGCTTGGAATATGGTAAACATAAACCAATGACACACGAATGACCATGTCACTATCAAACACCGTCCGACAGTTTGAAAGTTTAATAAATTTATCAATTTTAAATTCTAACTTTCAAAATCTGCAAATTTTGACCGTTTATGAAGATTTAGTCAGTTCGGTTTTCGTTTAGGTTTCAGGTAACGAAGACTCGAGCTCCAACACCGTACGATCGAAAATAAAGTAGAAACAAAATCTTTTTGGCTTTTACCAAGTTTATATTAAAACAAGCCTAAAATCTTTTTGGTATTTTTGAAATTGAAAGACAACAATTTAAAATCCTTTGAGTGTTATCAAACGACATCACCGCTAATGTCGTGCTGATATGCACCAAACGACGAAACTGTTTAAAAGAAAACAATAAAAGTTAAGCAGTAAATAGATAAATATACACAAACATTCTTTTTGCGAGTTTCGAGGGTAAGAGAATCATATCAGTGTACGGTCATGCCAAAACACTCTTGTTGTTCAGTTAATTAACATTAAGATAAGCATCCTATAACAATTATCAGTATTGTTGTCCACTTAAGCTCAACTTATCAGACGTAATCATGGCGAGGGGATACGTTAAGGTATGATTTATACTTACCGACCGGTGTTCATCCACATCATGACACATTCCCGTATCAAGGTATGCACGAGAATTCATCTTACCGGTGAGTATACCGATTATCATCTGTTTGACCGTATAAGCTGTGAGATTCTCACTTATTTTGATTTGAAAACAAGTCCTATGTGATATAATCACTTATTGATGAGGAACTTGATTTTCATATGCATGAGGGCACAGGTGCAAGTCCGTGAACAGGTCAGTACTTCCGTACAGCAGAGAGACGAACTTGACACCCGGATAAATGTGATATATTATCACTTATTTGATATGGACATGTGATTGTTGATCACTTATTGAGGTCGAATGCAGTATGCAGTATATAATATGTACACGTATGTATAGTATCATGGAAGATCTAGACTTGCGTCCCCGTTATTTTTCGGAAAAAGATACAACCATGATACCCAGATGATAAGCAGCATAAAGACCGAATATCTCAGAACCTCGGCAATCTATTAAACGAAATTTCGGTACTAAGACCATATGCCAATGAATGGTTCCCACCTGGTCTTCAGTCGATTTAAGATTTATATCACCCTGCACACTTTAAACTGATTGTGAGCCTACCGATACATCTTATATAGAGCTGCTTATCGTTTTTCATTTAAGGTTTAAAGAGGTTTGGATAGACCCCTGATGTACTATCATTTTCTCTTTTGCTCGCCAGAAAACTCATTTTTGTTTTTCTATTGTTTTTGTGTTTTTTGAATTTTTCGATGTTTTTGGATTTTCTGATTTTTTGAATTTACTCCCCCTAAAATCAATAAACTAAGACAAATTTAAAAACACAAAGGTATTTACAAAAATGATTTTCCGATGTTGGTTTTACTCTTGCTTGACCTTAATGCCGTTTACCAATAATAAAAAGTCAAATCTTGATTTGTCAAATGCTTTGGTAAATAAGTCGGCACGTTGGTCATCGGTGTGGACCTTAACAACATCGATTAGCCTTTTCTCAAAGCAATCACGTATGAAGTGATATTTGATTTCGATGTGTTTGGTCTTCGAATGCTGCACAGGATTTCTAGTGATATCTAAAGCAGCAGAATTATCAACGTAAATAGGAGTAGTTAGGAATTCAAAACCGTAGTCCCGCATTTGTTGTTGGATCCAAAGAACTTGGGAGCAACAACTTGAGGCAGCAATGTATTCAGCTTCGCATGTTGATGTAGCGACACACGTCTGCTTCTTGCACTGCCATGTGACTAGGCGATTCCCTAAAAACTGACATCCAGCCGTTGTGGATTTACCGTCGATTTTGCATCCGCCAAAATCAGAATCACTGAAAGCTACCAATTCAAAGTTATTATCCCTAGGGTACCACAGACCGGTGTCAGGGTACGCCTTCAAATAACGAAAAATCCTTTTAACAGCAGCAAGATGTGAGGCCTTCGGGTTAACTTGATATCTGGCAAGCAGGCACGTTGGGTACATTATGTCTGGCCTTGATGCTGTGAGGTACATAAGAGATCCGATCATTGCGCGATAGTTTGAGGGGCTAACAGCTTCTCCTTTCAAGTCAGGAGTAATTCCGTGATTTGTTGGCAATGGGGTACCAATGGGCGTTGCATCAGACATCTGGAACCGGCTCAAGATGTCACCAACATATTTAGTCTGATGGATGAATATCCCAGACTCTGTTTGTTGTACTTGTAGGCCCAAGAAGAAGGTCATTTCCCCCATAGCACTCATCTCGAATTTATCTTGCATAATGCGCTCGAATTCCCTACACAAGACATCATTAGTAGAACCAAAAATAATATCATCAACGTATACCTGTACCAGAAGAAGATCTCCATCTTGTTCTTTGATGAAAAGAGTACAGTCGATAAGACCTCTACGAAAACCATTCTCCAGCAGATAGTGTGATAAGGTTGCATACCAAGCTCGCGGTGCTTGATGAAGACCATAAAGAGCTTTGTTGAGCAACCAAACCCGATCGGGATGGATAGGATCTTCAAAACCTGGAGGCTGTTCGACGTACACCTCTTCTTCAACCACACCATGTAAGAATGCACTTTTCACGTCCATCTGATAAACCTTGAATCCTTTGAAGGACGCATAGGCTAGAAAGATTCGAATTGCTTCGAGACGTGCAACAGGTGCATAGACTTCGTTGTAGTCGATCCCTTCAATCTGACG